>NC_079172.1:63755150-63982650 GCF_947568905.1 Ostrea edulis | reverse complement strand
AGAGAACTAAGCTGTTGGTATTGGAGGTGCAGATGGAGTGAGAATTGGGATATGTCTTGAAATGTTCTTGATCATGTATGTGTCTTTGAACAAATAACATTCACAGACTAGAAACTGGTATAAGCAGGTGTGGCTTGTACTTAACAGATGATGATGATAAGCTATGATAAATATTTTGAATACTTGTAACTGAAGATCAGAGTGTCAATATAATGGTATTAGTTTTATCTCTTTGCATCACAGTGATCGTTTGATGACTGGGTCAATCCTGATACGAGTTTGTAAAAGAAGAAAAATATCTCCCAAACATGATATGTTTGTGAATAAGGAAAGGAATACAGTAGTCAGCATAACACTTAGTAAAAATGATCAAATTACACTTCTTTTTTTGTCTGGAAGTAAAACCCACTGCTACAATGTCGGAGAGGATATCCCTTGTTTGGATCAGCGATTTTATAAAAATGATGGTCTATATTATCTACCCTCACATTCTAAGGTCATATGAATGATTTTAGATATCATCTGTTAACACAGCATAAGCTGTGTCACTAAATGTTATCATAGATTTTCCAAGCGTATTGAAGCGATAAAAAAAACTCCATGTTTGAATTAGTTAGCTCTATTGGTACCGATGACCTCCATTTGAAGGTCTTAGCTCATGGACTAAAATACTTTATAACTTTACTTGCAATTGTAAACAAAGACTATGCTTTGTTTGAAAGTAAGGGGGAGGGGGGTTAGACAATACAGTATTTTATTGAACACGTTTAATTCCGTTGATTTTCAATTTCATAGGCCTAGGTCGAAAGCCTATCAACGTGGCAGTGATCCATGGCGCAATGTAAAATTAGAAAAGAAAAAGTAATGCCGTCTTGGTTGTCAAGGGTGTGTGTCCCCATTAGAATTTTAGACAGCGACATGTGTAAACATTTACTCGCAGTTGCCGATTTCATACTCGTTTCCCTTGCTACATTTGGGTATTTACATCGCCATTTGTATGCACTGGTGGCGAAAACATATACAGTTTGAATGTTAAGACCCGGGAAGAGCCCTCGTTGGTCACCCATTCAGAAAATGTATATAATTGCCATGGTAAGTGTTTACGTAACCCAACTACTAAAAAAGATATATTCGAGATTGCCTAACCATTGCATTGCTATGGAAACGTGCTTCTACAAATCGATATTTACGTTACTGTCGCCGTACGATGTGAAATACTTAAGTATGAGAATTCTGATAAATAAACGCACATGTCGCCATAGTAATTTGTGTAGTGCACACTACGACTCTTATACAAAAAGAAATCTCAGTTAACAAGGTATACATGGAAATAATTTTAAACATTTTTATTGAATTGGTGCAAGAATTCAAATCCTACATATTTTCCATTACTCCTCTTATGAAAGGTGAATATAATGAACAGTGATCAATTTCAAAACTCCTATAAAGGTGAAGATAACAAACAGTGATCAATTTCAAAACTCCTATAAAGGTGAAGATAACGAACAGTGATCAATCTCATAACTCCTATAAAGGTGAAGATAACAAACAGTGATCAATCTCATAACTCCTATAAAGGTGAAGATAACGAACAGTGATCAATCTCCTAACTCCTATAAAGGTGAAGATAACAAACAGTGATCAATCTCAAAACTCCTATAAAGGTGAAGATAACGAACAGTGATCAATCTCATAACTCCTATAAAGGTGAAGATAACGAACAGTGATCAATCTCATAACTCCTATAAAGGTGAAGATAACGAACAGTGATCAATCTCCTAACTCCTATAAAGGTGAAGATAACGAACAGTGATCAATCTCCTAACTCCTATAAAGGTGAAGATAACGAACAGTGATCAATCTCCTAACTCCTATAAAGGTGAAGATAACAAACAGTGATCTATCTCATAACTCCTATAAAGGTGAAGATAACGAACAGTGATCAATCTCATAACTCCTATAAAGGTGAAGATAACGAACAGTGATCAATCTCATAACTCCTATAAAGGTGAAGATAACGAACAGTGATCAATCTCCTAACTCCTATAAATGTGAAGATAACGAACAGTGATCAATCTCATAACTCCTATAAAGGTGAAGATAACGAACAGTGATCAATCTCATAACTCCTATAAAGATGAAGATAACGAACAGTGATCAATCTCCTAACTCCTATAAAGGTGAAGATAACAAACAGTGATCTATCTCATAACTCCTATAAAGGTGAAGATAACGAACAGTGATCAATCTCATAACTCCTATAAAGGTGAAGATAACGAACAGTGATCAATCTCATAATTCCTATAAAGGTGAAGATAACGAACAGTGATAAATCTCATAACTCCTATAAAGGTGAAGATAACAAACACTGATCAATCTCATAACTCCTAAGAGTAATAAATAGATAGTTGGGCAAACACGGATCCTTGAACACACCAGTGGTGGAATCAGGTGCCTAGGAGGAGTAAGCATCCCCCGTCGACCGGTCACATCCGCCATGAGCCCTATACCTTGATCAGGCAAACGGAGTTATCCAGAGTCAGAGTGCAAGGACGGCCAAATAATCGGTATGAAACACGTCAGACAGCATTTGACACAATGATAGGTTGTATTTGTAAATTAGATCATAATAACGACCATATGATTTGAGAAATGCTGACTTTAAACGAGACTGTTGAACCCCTGCAACATCACATTGTTTGTCAGTAGCCTGCCTTGATTTAAAAACTTATCATACGCAGAACAAGCTCTTACGTATCGAATCAGTTGAAAAATGTGAACACCATTAATATTATGCAGTTGATGATGGAACATTGCCACATAGATACGGAAAGACAATGGAGAGGCTGAAATCATGAAAGGTGAAGATAACAAACAGTTTGTCACAAACATGAGTTGTTAGTTTGCTGTTGATATTTGTTTTCAATAAAATATCTAAGAACAAAGCAGATATGGGAGACTTTGTGGTGTCTTTTATTTCGAATTCACATGGATATATCGAATCGACATATAAATGACAATGATTATTGCTTTTAGATAAAACATCGTCGATGTATCTAAATGTCGAGTTGAAGGCCACAAGAAGAGTTTTTTTTTTTTTGTTCTCATGTAGAAGCTTTTGAATAATCTCTGTTTCATAAGAATAAAAAACGGGTCAGCTAATAAAGAGGCACAGTTCGTGCCCATTGAAATTCCAACGGACTGTTGTAAGACCTGATCACCAAAGGCTATGAAAATAATTGTTAATGAGGAATTTCTGTATTTTTTAATTCAACTCCAGAGTACTTTTGCGTGGCATAAAAGTAATTAGCTTACCAGAGCCAAAGGAGCTTTTCTGATCTAAATTTGTCCATCGTCGTTGTCTTAAAGTTTTCTCATTTTTATCTTTTTTTCCAGAACCACAGGTACAATTGCAACCAAACTTAGCACAAAGTATCCTTAGAAAAATGGGATCCAAGTTTGTTCAAATGAAAGGTCTCTTCCTTCTCCAAGGGGAGATAATAACGAAATAGTGAAAATACATTGACTTTTAAAAATCTTCTCCAGAATCATGCACTGGGCCATTTTCAACCAAATTTGACACAAAGCATCCTTATGCAAAGGGGATTGAACTTTGTTCAAATAAGGGCCACCTCCTTTTCCATGGGGAGATAATAGTAAAAATACATTGACAACATTTAAAAATCATCTTCTCGAGAACCATTGGTCCAATTTCAACCAAACTTGGCACAAATCATTTATGGATAAAGGGGATTCCGATTTGTTCAAATGAAGGGTCATGCGTTATTTCAAGCGGAGATAATCATAAAAATGCAAAACTAGAGTTGTGTCATTTAAAAATCTTCTCAAGAAGAATCACCTATAGACCAGAAGAGCTGAAATTTACATGAAAGCTGCTTGACATAGCGTAGATTCAAGTTTGTTTAAACCATGACCCCCGGAGGTAGGTTGGGGCCACAGTAGGGGGATCAAAGTTTCACATGCGAATATATAAGTAAACTTTTTGAACATCTTCTCTGAAAGCACTGGGCGAGGACAGTACAAATCTATATGAAAGCTTCCTGACATAGTGCAGATTCAAGTTTGTTAAAACCATGACCACCGGCGGTAGGATGAGACCACAATAGGGAATCAAAGTTTCACACACATAAATTTAGGGAAAATCTTTAAAAAAAATCTTCCTCTGAAGAATCACGAGGCCAAAAAAGTTTACATTTACATGAAAGCTTCCTGACATAGTGCAGATTCAACTTTGGTAAAATCATGCCCTCCGGGAGTAGACTGAGACCACAATAGGGGAGTTTTACCTACAAATATACAGGGAAATCTGTACAATTCGTCTTCTCAAGAACCACTGGGTCGAAATTGTTTACATTTACATGAAAGCTTCCTGACATAGTGCAGATTCAAGTTTGTAGATATCATGGCCCTCGGATGTAGGTTGGGGCCACAATAGGGATCAAAGTTTTACTTGCAAATATATCTGGAAATTTTTAAATACGGGCCAAGGTGTCTCAGGTGAGCGATGTGGCCCATGGGTCTTTTTTGGATGACTGATCACTAGATATGAATATTTCCTTTTTTCCATTTTTGAGGAAGAAGCAACCGTCTATGGTGTAAAAAAAGAAAAGAAGGTTTAGTCTTTGATTTATCGTGATGAATGGTCGTTTAAAATGATGAAATGTCATGGGTTTTGGTGTCGTTGATTAGAGAAAAGTTTTGCGATTTCAAATTCACTAAAAGTTCTTTAGCAATTTTTAGAATCCACATTTGATTTACACCATTTTTGGCATATGTTGTGGCACTGTACGTTTAAAGTTTCCCCTTCACAGCTGTTAATATTTTATTCAGAAGCAAATATAGGGGCTTGGTAAAACATTTACTGGATCCAGCAGTAAATCTTTATTTGTAAGGGTGTGAAGTTTGAGAATCCAGTATAGGAACGGTAACTCCTATTCACCCTTCCCATTGATTGAGATATCAAAATAATGTGACTAAAACTGAAGCATGGTTCTGAAAAATTTCATCTTTTTCAAAGGACAGTTGGAGTATAAGTACGATTACCAAATGTGAAATTAATGTCAAGTTCGTCAAATATACAGTTGTAATTACAATGAGCCTTACAATTAAAGACAATGTTTTACAGGTTTTGTCAGCTGGAACCAAAAGATGTTCCTCACAAGCAAATCATGTTCCTCACACTCATGTAATGAAATCATCAATGTAAAGCATCGTCATTCTGCAATTCATTTATAAATGATATCATTAAGAAATTAACTTTCAATAATTAGAAGAAAAAAATGAATTGTTGTGCAGATTTATTGGTACGTTTAAATTTCTATAATATCTGCAAATATTAATATTTGTCTAATGACCTTTAAGAGATCGGCGCCAAATAGGCTTGTTTTTCGCCATGTTTGAAATGATATATGAAAGAAAAAAGATTTTAGATTGTTGATTTTCTAGATACTTTTTCTTTTGTTTTATTGTTTGTTATTTTGAAAATATGTCATAAAAATCAAATATTGCAATAATATATTTTTTAATCAAGAACTATATTGGTAGATTAAGTAATAGTAAATTATTGATAACGTTGTTCATTGTTTCTTGATTAGTTACCATTTTACTGATCCTGATATCTAAAATTAAAAAAACACGATTAATTGAACAACAAACAACAACTGTAATGGAGTCATCAAGTCTTAATTTTCCGTACAGCGTTCCGTACAGTGTTCCGTGCAGTGTTCCATACAGTACAGCGTTCCGTACAGTGTACCGTACAGTTTTCCGTACAGTACAGTGTTCCGTACCTTGTTCCGTACAGTGTTCCGTACTAGACCTGGGCATCTATCAACAAACAATTTACGTTCGATCGTAGACGTAAGGTCGGTATAAGTTTGTGTCGTATGATTTTCGTTATTCACAAAAATATTAATCTTGACTTTACATAAAAAAGTCGTAAGTTTACGTCTAGTCGTCAAATGTCATTACTCGGATCACACTCGTCCTTTTTCGTAACCAGAATGAAAGAATAGGATCTGGTTCAAGCGCAAAGAAATATCTAAACTATAACCGGTTAAGTTCTGCAGCAAAAGTAGTGCTATTGTTCAATCGTCTTGCACATTTTAAATTGAGTCATTTAGTGCTTAACATCCATAATGAATTTAAAATATGGGTGACCCGTTTAAACTCCGAGGCTAATGGCTGATGAAAATAAATCTGATCTGTCGAAACGGACGATCAACATTCTTTCAAATATTATGAACATCAACTATTGACGGTTGCATAGAATCTACTGTAATGAAGGGAAATTGCATGGAGAAAATGGTGTGGGGCTGACGACGACGACCTGATTCTCGGAAGTTGGACTCATTTTGTCAAAGTAAGGTAAACGATGTACAATCATGTAATATAAAACAGAATAATATTCTGGCTTTATGAGGAATGTTGGCTTTTCATCCTATGATTTTTTTAAAATCTTATTTTCCATCAATGCAAACGATTTCGGACAAGAAAATAAAATACAAAAAAGAAGAAGGGAAAAAAAACAGAAAAAGAAACAAAACAAAATACCAAAACTTTTGAATATGGTAGTATGACAGGCGTTTCTTTTTTATTTGTGTCTCTTTTAACAATACAGCTTTTGGCATAGATAGGAGGCCGTAAATTCCGTCAACGATACGTAAAATCTGTGATAATGAACAAGTTTTTAAATATGAAAGGCGAAGATAACTGTAATCAATCTCATAATTCCTATAAGCAATACAATTTAAATAGTTGGGCAAACACGGATCCCTGGATATAGTAGACGTAGGATCAGGTGCCTAGGAGGAGTAAGCATCCCCTATCGACCGGTCACACCCTCCGTGATCAGGTAAACGGAGTTATCCGTAGGCAAAATCAGTGCGCCCAAAACGGCCTAGCAATCGGCATGAAACACGTCAGATAGCGTTTGACCCAATGATAGGTCGTATTGGCAAACTAGATCGTTATAACGACCATTGCATTTGCGAAATGCTGATTTTAAGCGAGACTGTTGGAACCCCTGCATCATCAACTTGTTTGTTAGTAGCCTGCTTCGATTTAAAAACTGACCATATGCAGAACAAGCTCTTGCATATATATATATATATATATATATATATATATATATATATATATAATCCTAACGTCTTGGGTTTTTTTTTCTATTTAATCTTCGATCTCGATAGTTTGAAGTAAATGTATCTTTAAACGTAATAATTACTTGATCCGAACCTTGTAATCGACAAAAGCAACCTAAGGATTTCTCCACAGGCATTCGGAGTGTGGATAGTGTGTACAGAACTTAGGTACACACACTCTCCCTTCTACCCAATGAAAAAATGAATAGAGAACCAATAAATCATATCCAAAAAATGTTATTTCTCCGATGTTCATATATTAGTATCATACAAGTGGTCATCTCAAAAGCAAATAAAAAGTGAAAATTGATTATCTAAAATTATCTAAAACGACTTGTGAAGGTGATCAGCGGGGAAATTACATTTTTTTGCGGATAAATTATTGGTTCCATATCTATCTTTTTTATTGGGTAGAGAGGGATATGTACGTACGATCTATACATGCTATCCACACGTCAGGGGCCCGTGTTTTCTCATTTATTCGGCTTAAAAACAATAGGTGACATATGTGAAAGAGTCTTGATCTGATATATAAGTATAAGTAGTACTTCGTTATTAACTTGAAATTAAGGATGTATATTTAATTGCTGTTATAAAATTTAGAAATTCATTTCAAAATTAAGGATTATCTCCCTAACGCATAGCTCTTATCCTTAGACGAATTTGACTCCACTTTTTTGGCACATTGTTTCCCCCTAAAATAGCTCTAAAGATTATTTCGGATTTCAAACATTTCGGTTGAGCATCACTGAAGAGACATTATTTGTCGAAATGCGCATCTGGTGCATCAAAATTGGTACTGTATAAATTTTACATATAACCTGAATGAAGTGCCTTTTCTAAATAATATGTAATATTTCTATGAGAACTTTATAGGCAATGCAACATGTATCAGCATTCTCTCAGTGGACGTACATTGTACGCACATTTTTTTTTTTTTGACGTGGACACGAAAGTTATGAGGGAAAATGCATCTTTCATTAAAGGTTTTTGTGCTCGTTAATTAATGTATCTACGACGTTTTGAATAAGATATATATATTCTACATCTGTACGTTCTATAATATATTTTATGTTAACTTATTTACGGCGTGTAGATATCAATTTTGTTAAAGAAATCGAGGGTATTTAATATGGTTATGAAAAATGTCAAAATTATGTTTTTTACACATTTTTTCTGTAACCTACGTGATTTAAACGACCTCTTTACACCACAAACAAAATATCTTTTTTTTTTTATTTAGGCACCGGTCAATATCTATATTGTCCATGAGAATTGGGACCTGTGCATTCCATATTACCATTTTGTTTTTAAAAAAAACCTATGTCCTGTCTTCTAAGAATACAGTAAAAGTTACTTTCTTATATCAGATGTGTAGTGTGGCTGGTCGTGAGGGAGTGGTTACTCCTCCTAAGCACCCGATCCCACCTCTGGTATATCCAGAGGTCCGTGTTTGCCCAACCCTCTATTTTGTTTTGCTTATATGAGTTATGAGATTGATCACTGTTCGTTATCTTCACCTTTCATGTGTAATGGAAAAGTGTGTCCTATCTAATATATATATATATATATATATATATATATATATATATATATATATGGATGAAACAACAATTTACTTCATTATCATTGTTAGTATATTAAACTTAGATATGAAATAAAGCATTGTATACATGTACAATTCAGTATCATTCTTTGTAAGATAGATAAGTTCTAGGATTTGAATTAAAAGTTTGAAATACATTTTCTATAGTTTTGTTTTCATTGATAGATTTGCAATAAAAAGAATGCTGATGTCCTATCAGTGTAGAAAGTAAAAAAAAAAAGTTGGGGTCCTATCGGCATGTAAGCCAAAAAAGTATGTCCTATCGCATTTTGCACCGGTACCAACTCCCCAATGCATATTGACCGGTCCCTCAAATGAACGTAAGACATTTACAAACTGAGATAATGAACTCTTACAAATTCCATCAACTTTTATAAGGTATTAAACTTTAACTGTGAAGGTGACCTACAAACATGTTTGCCGTACAATGTCCTTTGTCAACATCGGTATAGATATCAACCTCGATATAGATATCAACATCGGTATAGACATCAATAGTGAATCATGCTGGAGAAAGTAGAATTTCTAAAAATATCTGATAGAAGATGGTCGCATGTGACGTCACTGTACCTCTTGACTACCTAACAAATTAACGAGATTTTTTTTACAATCAGGGCTTCGATTTAAATCCCTATTGTGACCAATCATCGTAATATTTCGACAAACTAAGTACAGTGTATTAGAACTGATTATTTCATACAGAAGAAAGACAAATTGCATATGATTTTGTGTACTTTCTCTAGATTACGCAGCATTTTCAGAATGTTAATAATCTAATAACATGCAACCCGAGAACATTGCCTCACCTTATTAATACGAGTAATCATGACCCCGCTGGTCTTGAGAAAACGATTTTTTAAAATGTTGCCTTATAAATTCCCATATAAAACTGTGTTCCCCTATTGTGGCCCCTATCTACCCCAGTTGGGGACCATGGTTTCAGCACTATCTACTGATACTTCTAATACTTGCATATTAATATGACTAATCATGGAACTGTTGCTCTCGAGGAAAATAGTTTTAACGTTTTCCCCTGTATATTTCCATTAAAAAATTCGTTTCCCCATTGTTGCCCACCCTACTCCTTAGCAAACTGGAAGTTACAAGTAGGGTATGTTTGTTTTAGAAAATCGAACACTTAAATTAATGTTGATATTCCCATATTCTGCATACACTTTACAATACCACTGTATGATTAGACAACATTACAATAAGAAAATCTAACACTTATTTTGAAACAGTAAAATCGTGCCTAGTTTCTTCAACAATATTTAGCATTTCACTGTTAGATAATTAAAATTACATCAAATGTAAAGTGGTATGAAACTCGTTAGACAGCTTTCGACTGGTGACATTGCTGGATCCAGTAAGTGTTCCACCAAGCCTCTGTCTTTGCTCCTCATGAAAATATTAACAGCTAGGAAGGAGAAACTTCATACGTACTGACTTCTGTGCGACTACATATGCCATAAGTGGTGTAAATCTAATGAAATGAAAAATTCTAAAGAACTTTTGGTAAACAATCGCAAAGCTTTTCTCAAATCAGCAACATCAAAACGTATGAATATATTCAACACTTTACACAACCATTCTTTACTATAACTTAAAGATAAAGACTAGACTTTTTGACATTATAGACTGTTGCTTCTTCAACGAAAACAGAAAACATTTTGCGATTTCAAATTTATTAAAAGTTCTCAAAACAAATTTAGAATCCATATTTGAATTACACTACTTCTGGCATATGTTAAGGCACTTTATGGTTAAAGTTTCTCCTTCATAGCTGTATTTTCATGAGAAACAAAGATAGGTGCCTGGTAGAACATTTACTCGATCCAGAAATGTATCTTTGTTTGTAAGGGTTTTTGTGAAGTTAAAGAATCAAGGACAGGAACGGTAACTCATATTCATACTTCCCATTGACTGGGATATTATATGTGTCTAAAACTAAAGCATGGTTTGAAGAATTTCATCTTTTGAAAGGCTAGTTGGAGTATAAGTACGCTTGCCAAATGTGGAATTAATACCAAGTTCGTCAAATATTATAGGATTAAACATTCTTTTTGAAGAATTTATCGATGTGTAAACTCCGGACAGTTTACTCACAAACTGAATAAAAGTGCGAAGCACTGTTATGGTAAGTTTGTGAGTAAAATGTCCGGAGTTTACACATCGATAAATTCTTCAAAAAGAATGTTTGATTCTTATAATTCCAATTCATTCACTTTATTAACAATTGCAAAAATTTGAATTGTTTCCCCACACTATGTTATTTGTTTTCAGGTGTGTATGAATATATCGCGTTTTCGGATTTATTGATGTATAAACTCTTGTTCAGCTTTATTTTTGTCCAATCAAAACAATTGTAATAAATAACGTTGGAATTATATAGATGTAATCATAATGAACCTTACAAATAAAGACAATGTTGTTACAAGTTTTGTCAGTGTCACAATCAATAAATGCATTTTCATGCGTAAATAGATATTTCTGTGGGGTACCAAAAATTTTGTATTCCTTTTTAGTGTCTCAATTTTAATCATTAATAATTTAAGGTATTGTTCAATAATGGGCTTAACCGGGATCAGCTTGTCCCAGTAACCAAGACAAAGACTTATGGAGAGAGGAGGTTTGACATGGCGGCAGCGACACTTTGGAACGGTCTGCCATGTGGGCTTAGAAATGTATAGAAACTTGATTGTTTTCAAAGAAACTTAAAGACCCACCTATTTAGTCTTGCTTTTAATCTTTGATCTGCGATTCTGTTTTATGTGTATTCATTACTTTCCCCCTAGAACATTTATGCCAATAGTGTTTTAGCTTTTAATATTTCAGAATGCTTTATAGATACTTTGCATAGTGTTCTACCAAAAAAAATAGCTCTCGATCTTAATAATAATGTCTTATTTTGGTGATTTTATAGATGTAAGATTTTATGCCATACTGTCATTTAGTTTCATCTAATTGTGTTTTATTGTTACATTCGTCACCACTACCCTTG
Source organism: Ostrea edulis (assembly GCF_947568905.1). Taxonomy (NCBI): domain Eukaryota; kingdom Metazoa; phylum Mollusca; class Bivalvia; order Ostreida; family Ostreidae; genus Ostrea; species Ostrea edulis. The sequence continues at coordinate 63,970,880 of NC_079172.1, read as the reverse complement.
TAAAGCGCCTTAGAGTTATTTGTTTTATATAAGGCACTATATAAATTTTATTTATTATTATCATCATTATTATTATGTTCTATATTTTTGTTTGCCTACTATAAATACCCTTGCATTTTGGTGAGTGAGTTGGGGTCCACAGTAGCACGCTTTGCTACACCAGCACGAGGTTAGGCTACACCAGCACGAGGTGTGGCTACACCAGCACGAGGTTTGGCTACACCAGCACGAGGTTAGGCTACACCAGCACGAGGTGTGGCTACACCAGCACGAGGTTAGGCTACACCAGCACGAGGTGTGGCTACACCAGCACGAGGTTAGGCTACACCAGCACGAGGTGTGGCTAGCTTTTGTGTACTATAACCAATCTCCGGTAAGGGTAAGTTCGCTTTTGTAATCATTTAAGTCTTGTATATCGAGTAACTTTTTAAAGTTTACTTAATTGTAGTTGTATACATGTTCGATAGTATTTTTTGAGTTATTATTGTTTTTACGTTGATATATGATTTTGTTTATGTATGTGAGACGCATCTTAAAAAGTGCCATGACCTATATATTTCATTTGATAATATATAACTTTTAACTCTAATAAAGGGAAATAGATACACTTTCCAAACTTTTATCAGATAAAAATGCGAGTATGGAGTTACCTTAAAACACATTTAGAGTCATATTTGACAAGCAAAGAATTAAATTTGCTAAACAAAATTAAAAAGTTTAGAAACATGCGATATGTCCTTTGAATGTAATAATAAATTAATCCGCACCTTGTAATCGACAAAAGCAACCAATCGCTCTTAATCTACAGGTTTCTCTGTTATTTGAACTTATTTCATTTTTTTTTTTTTTTTTGGCTTAATAAATCGTAGACATAATTATACGAAAGAGTCTTAATTTGAAATATAGCATAATTGAGGTGCTTTTTGACATAATATTTTTATGAGAACTTTATAAACTTTTTTTTAGGACAACGCAACATTTATCAACATTATGTATGTGATATCAGCAAGCTTACCGTGCATAGTCCTTTGTAAACATCGAAATAGATGTTGTCCATGGTGAATAAAAGTAAAAAAAAAAATTTAAAGATGTCTGATAGAACATGATCGCATGTGAAGTTATTGTACCACGTGACTTCTTAACTATTTAATGAGATTTTTTACAATTGGAGCTTCGATTTAAATCCGTTTTGTGACTAATTATCATAATATTTCGGCGCATTAACGATTAGAACTAATTACTATATGCATGAGAAAGACAAATTGCATATAATTTTGTGTCATTTCTCTAGATTACGCAGCATTTTCAGAAGGTTAATACTCCGGTAACATGCAACCTGGGAACAGTGTTCTATCGTAATGATATTTATGAGTAGCTATAGCCCTGCTGGTCTTCAGAAGCTGGTTTTTACAGCCTATTCGATACAAATGTAACAATTCGCTAGGAAGCCACTTTCAGAACTTTTTTTACACGCCCTTTAATCCAGCAAGACATTGAAACCTTTTTACATAAAATTATACAAATGAACGAAAGGGAAATCAACGAAGCTACAAATGATATCCATAATGTATTTGATAAAGTAGCAAAATTGTCAATAAATAAGAAAGTACATACAAATAATCAAGTTAACTTGGGTTGACTGGGATCTTTGAAAAATTAAGAAACAACTTACTGAAAAAGCTGTCTTAATATCAAGATTTCCGAACAATCCAATAATACGAAGTTCTTGTTTCAAAGATAAAATAGTCTATGCTGAATTAAGAAAATATAAGAAACAATAAATCAAAGCAACTAAACGAAAAGAGTGCTAAAGAATGTTGGAACCTAGCTTCATCAGTCAGAGAAGTCAGAGAGGGAAATAAGGGGAACATGTACTGAATCAGATAAAGAATGCTGGAACCTAGATTCATCAGTCAGAGAAGTCAGAGAGGGAAATAAGGGGAACATGTACTGAATCAGATAAAGAATGCTGGAACCTAGATTCATCAGTCAGAGAAGTCAGAGAGGGAAATAAGGGGAACATGTACTGAATCAGATAAAGAATGCTGGAACCTAGATTCATCAGTCAGAGAAGTCAGAGAGGGAAATAAGGGGAACATGTACTGAATCCGATACATGGCTCACGTACATTAATGCCTTGTTTACACTACCCAGTAGACACTCAGAAAGACTAGATTTCATTCACAACAAAATTAAGGAAATTGAAAATAAACCAAATTGTCAAATATTTAGCAAACTGAACTTTAAAATATCTTTGACTGAGTTACAAATTTTTTGTCCAGTTTAAAATCTGTTTAAACCACGGACATGGATAAAGAATGTTGAAAGTAGCACAGATTTACATGATGAATGAATAAATAAGGATATAAAAAAAGACCAACGACACAAACAACAGTAAATTGCCAAATTTTCAGGAAGCTTCTTCTTCAAGATGATGGAATAGTTACATAGAAAAGAAAACTAAATAGAAAAGGAAACTAACACTACAAGAAACTTCAAAAGATGATTAACAAAACGTCTACATGTTGAAATAATCGAGTGTAATACGCGTCAATAGAAAAACCTGGTTTGATGAAGCGTCAAGACTGAACTGAACTAATCAGTTTTATGCTGGATCAAGTCTTATCGCACGGCGGGTGTGACCGATCAACAGGGGATGCTTATTCGCCTAGGCACATCATTCCACCTCTGGCATATCAAGGGGTCCGTGTTTGCCCAACTCTATTTTGTATTGCTTATTTAAATTCATCACTGTTCGTTATCTTCGCCTTTCATCTACGAGTTGGTAAGATCTGGTAGTACAAATATATGTCGTAACAAGGTCATTTTTACTGTGTACACCTGTACACGCCACAAACACCCTAATGACATGTTTTCTACAACAGTGATAATTGACTTCTGTTCTGGTTTAAAAGTAATCCGATAATTAAAGTATTCAAACCCTTTTTAGGTCACATATGAAGCCACACATAATGATGTGTAAAATTTCGAAAATAAAAATGCATACCGTAAGATTTGAATTTCGTCGCTTTCAAACGAGAAAACTACAGGGAAAAAAAATCATTTAAAACATGTCATTTTGGCACACAAAGATTGAATTTTGATAAGAACAAATTTAGAATAAAAGAAACATGCGACATGTCCTTTAAATGTAATAATAAATTAATCCGCACCTTGTAATCGGCAAAAGCAACCAATCGCTCTTAATCTACGGGTTTCTCTGTTATTTCATTTATTCGGCTAATAAAAACCCATCGTTAATTACAAATGTTAAAGAGTCTTAATCTGATATATGTTCTAAATGAAGTACTTTTTTTTTTTTTTTTTTTTTTTTTTTTTTTTTATAGATATTATAAGATTTCAATGAAAACTTTCTAGACAACGCAGAACATATTACTTTTATGCATGCTATGTCAGTGTACATTGTACGCATAAATCTATGACGGTAACACGAAAGTTATGAGGGGGAAATGCGTGTTTCGCAAAAGTTTTTTACGCTGGTTAGGTATCTGCAACTTTTGAACAAGATAAATATTTTACATATAGATTTCCACTGTTAAATATATTTACTGTATGTAAATATCAATACTGTTGAAGAAATCGCAAAAATTCATATAGTATGTTTACAATTACCTGTGAAGGCAGCCTATAAGGAACCTTACCGTATAGAGTCCTTTGTCAATATCGACGTAGATGTTGTCCATGGTGAATATTTTTGTGATTCATCAAGTAGTTTTTAAAAAGATACTTGATTGTGAAAGGTCGCATGTGACGTCACTGTAACATGCAAGGTGAAGATAACGAACAGTGATCAATTTCATAACTCCTACAAGCAATACAAAATAGATAGTTGGGAAAACACGGACCCCTGGACACACCAGAGGTGGGATCAGGTGCCTAGGAGGAGTAAGCATCCCCTGTTGACCGGTCACACCCGCCGTGAGCCCCATATCCTGATCAGGTAAACGGAGTTATCCGCAGTCAAAATCAGTGTGCCAAGAACGGCTTAACAATCGGTATGAAACACGTCAGACAGCATTTGACCCAATGCGAGGTTGTATTGACGAACTAGATCGTTATAACGACCATAGAATTTGCGAAATGCTGACTTCAATCGAGACTGTTGAAATCCCTGTACCATCAACTTGTTTGTCAGTAGCTTACCTCGATTTAAAAACTGACTATATTATTTCATAACTAATTAACGACACCGTTTTAATCGGCGCTTCGATTTAAATCCGTATTGTGACTAATTATCGTCAAATTTCGGCGAACTAGGTATTAAAACTAATTACTTTTTGCACAAGAAAGACAAATTGCATATGATTTTGTGTACTTTCTCTAGATTACGCAGCATTTTCAGAATGTTAATATTCTAATAACATGCAACCCGCGAACATTGCCTCACCTTATCAATACGAGTAATCATGACCCCGCTGGTCTTGAGACGATCTCGATGATTTCTAAAGATTTTCTCTTAGAAATTCCAATATGAAATTTTGTTCACCAATTGTAACCCCTGTCTACCTCTTGGGATCATGGTTTGGACAAATTATTTGTTTACTCTTATTCTTATTTATGGTATTCGGTGTTTGTCACGTCATAATCTCCCTAGCGCAACGCTTCACATGTGGTATTGTTATGACATCGTTAACGTCCATACTTGTTTATTTGTTAACTGCTGTCCGGATGTGAGATATCAATTTCGGTAAGAATTAGACTTAGTTAACTTTTTTATTTAGATTATTAATTTATGCTATGTATTTAAGATTATCTAGCCTCTGTCATATTATGTATCACTTTATTTCATAAGAACACTTCAAAGAACCCAATGTTAAATGAAGATAACGAACAGTGATCAACACATTTACATGTATCATAAATTCCATAAGCAATACAAAATAGAGAGTAGGACAAACACGAACCCATGGTCACACCAGGGGTGGGACCAGGTGCATAGGAGGAGTAAACATCCCCTGTCGACTGGTCAAATCCGCCGTGAGCCCTATGTCTTGATCAGGTAAACGGAGTAATCTGTAGTCAAAATCAGTGTGCAAAGTACAGCTTTAAAAGTCACGCAACATTTGACCAAATATTGGTTGTATTGGCAAACTCGTTTATCATAACGACCATGGAATCTGCGAGATGGTGACTGTTGAAACCCCTGTATCACCAACTTGATTGTCAGTGGCCTACCTCGATTTACAAATTGGTCATATCCAGAACAAGCTCTTCCATATCGCATCAGATGAAAGATATAAACACCATATGCAAATGATAATGGAATATTGCTACACAAATATAGGAAGTTGACGACGGAGACGCTGAAATTACATCATTTCTCATAAAATTGAGCTGTTAGTTTGGCATTGATATTCATTTTCAATAAAAATATCTAAATACGGAGCAGATGTGGAGGACTCTTATGTCTTTATTTCGAGTTCACAGGGATATATCGAATCGACACATGAATGAAACTGATTATTGTTAATAGATAAAACGTCGTCGATACATATATATCTAAATGTCGAGTTGAAGGCCACAGTAAGAGATGTTTTCTTCTAATGCTTTCGAATACACTGCTTCTTAAGAATATAAAAAAGGGTCAGTTAACAAAGGAGCACAAAGTCATAGTGAACACTATGTGAATCAAGTTTTTTATCAGACATTGAACTTTTGATCTTGCCCCTTAGAAGTGAAGAAGATAAACTTTTGAAAAGGTTAGCTCAGGTCAAAGGTATTGATTAAAAACTCCTAAAGGGAAAGACACGTTTACTTATAACAAGAATACAAGTCGTGACCCTGAACCATAATTATTTAGGTCCGAGTAATACTTGTCCTGACCATTATTTTGCAATTAGAATGCAATAGAAGAAACGTTTGTTTATCATTACGAGAACATTAGGAAAACATGTGTCATTTGATCTTGCTCACCATGAATATATCACAGATGAAAACACAAACTTGTTTGATGTTCTGTACGATCGAGATTTTATACAAACATCATTACAGCAGATTCATGTTTAAAAAAGACTTACAGAAAAAAAGGTTTTAAATTACTCTGTATTGAAATCTGCCTATGTTAAACAAATCAGTAATTGAATTCTTGGGGATTTTCTGTTCATCACATTAAATTTTGGGGGCCTCAAGGTGATGTTTTTCTTCCCCACTCATTTATAATTTACATTGTTCCCATCCACAGAGACAAGGTCAATATGTCCATTCATATAAATACAAGAAGTGATGAAGGTTAAAAATTTATTTAGAAAATAAACAAAGTACAATATATTTCATGCATTACTCTCTTACTTAATTAAAAACAATAATGAAATTCACTTAATTGACAAGTCATTTCTTCCTGGAAATGACACACTTGTCAGACATTGTCAGGTTAACATTGTCGTGAAAGATGGCCCCCACGAGTAACACTTAGTAACAAAAATACTGTACGCAACCAGCATAATCAAGTCCTCTACTTCTTCTTCTTGCCTTTCTTTCCTTTTTTGCCTTTCTTCCCTTTCTTCTTTTTGCTGTATGGTCCGAATCCCTTCCTGACCATAACACCGCGCCACCAGGACTGGACCTGTAGATACAAATTGCAGGGTTTGTTAAAACTTGTATTTCGGTCATGCAATTTATCTTATAAATGTGTACCACGTAATAAATTAAAAAGATGAAAATAACCAACAGTGACAAATCTCAAAAAAATAATAATAAAAAGTACAAAATCAAGAGTAGGACAAACACAGAGCCCTGGACACACCAGAGATGGTACCAGGAACCCACAGGGAGTAGGCATCCTCTACTGACTGCTCACATCCACTGTGAGCTCTCTATCACAATCAGGTAAATGGAGTAATTCATAGTGATAATGTGATTAGACCTACACTCGAAACTACTCATGTTTGAAACCCACACTCCAACACCAAATGATCTTTGTTTCAGCTCTGTAAAACTTTTATTTTCTACCCAGCATTTACTATTCCTACTTATTCAAGGACCAAGGATTATCTCCCTTTATCACCACAATCTTTTATCTGACCTTGATAGAGAGTCATTGCACACTCTCTGTATATACATGTGTATTATTAACCTATATAGCAGAAGCTTGTATCAGATCCAATAGCTCCCCATCCACTACAAAGTTACAATATACTGCGTATATCTGACTGTGATTCAGATCTTGTTTCAGGGTAAACACCATGCACCCTCTGTGATTTTAGTTAGGGATATGACTTAATTCCTCAGAAATCAGAGAAAAACTGTTCAAAAAGGAACTAAACACCCCACCCTACCTGGAAAAATATCATTTTCTGTCACTTTAGATCAAACCCCTAGTTTTTCATTTTTTTGAAAATTAAGCCAATCAGAGGATTTCCTCTTAAAAGAGGAAAAATCACACACCTGTTTTAATGGAAGTGTTTAAAGAGTAAATGCCTTATATGTTTGTACAAAAATCGACAAAAACCAATTAAGTAGAAATTGTCCCATCCTGAAATTGTTTTTATACCCTCTTTAATGCAAATATACCAATTTAATTAAAATCAGATCTTCTCTCATCGTTACACTGGAGTGTAACTGTTAGAGAAGATCTGAATTTGATTACGTGTAGAATGACAAATAAACTACAGATAAATTCATTCCTTATATTTATATTTCGTAATATAACTCAGGGATAGGTTGTTATGTTAATGTGAAAGGTCAAATGACTTGCATGTGTATCACAGCTTACATCTAGAATTAAAAGCAATGAAATATCAAAGGTCTTTATTCATCCTATACCTTAAAGTAAAATTAACTCTAAATCTGGAAAAAAAATTATTATATAGTTTTGTATGTGACTTTAACCATAGTCATTGATAAAATTAAAACTAAGTTTAAGATTTTATCAAAATAAAGACTTCCGTTCTATTGAATATATAGCATTCTATAGAAATCAATTTGTACGGGAAGACATTAATGTAATTTTGCTTCATTTAGAGCCTCTGGATATATTTAGTTTATAAACCTTATCTGTTTCTGTCATAGACATAGTAAATCACAATTTTACAACAACAATTTTCAACACCAAAATGACAGCTAATATTTCAATGCTGTGGGGACTCTAGATAAGTGACTTCACACTAAAGCAGACTGAAAGTTTGATGCTGGGATCAGATCTACCCTGGTGTGGAGGCTCTCTAGATAAGTGACTTCACACTACAGTACTAAAGCAAACCGAAAGTTTGATGCTGGGAGCAGTCTGTGATTTGTAGACCTACCCTGATGGCTGCTCTCAACTCGATGGCTTCCTGATCAGCCTTTCGCCTGGCTTTCTCCTTCTCTATTCTATCTTCTACAACCACTTGCTCATATTCTTTATACTGAAAATAACCAACATTTATATTTATTTCATTTAACAACATATATATATATATATTCATTTCATTAAACAACTGACATGTAACCATATATTTATTTCAATTTCTTTTCATTGGGGATGTTACTTGTATTAACCTGCCAGGAGAAATCTTAGACCTGAGACTACAGGGAGAGAGAAAGTCAGTTTGTGTATTTACTAGTTTTGTCAGCTCCTGGAGCTTGTCCAGATCCTTGGCTTTCGAGGCTTTGAGAACGTCCAGCTCATGTTGTTTGGCCTCAACATCTTTCTCGTACTTCTCCATCCAGATATCCACCTTCTTCTCCAGTTCCTGAAATTACAAAAATATACAGTCATCAAGAACAGTCATCAAGAGATCCTCTATAGAGATATGGTTGAGTTGGGCTCTATAATAAAATTGACAAATAATAACCATCTCTCGGAAATCTGAGGTACATGTATATCTTCTATATGTCAATACCCACCTATTGGTGTGATCTGAGGTAACTCTCTCTATAACTGAGGTAACTCTCTATACAATATAACTGAGGTAACTTTATATGATAACACCCACCTCTTAATGTGACCTGAGTTAACTCTATACAATATAACTGAGGTAACTCTCTATATGATAACACCCACCTCTTGGTGTGATCTGAGGTAACTCTCTATAACTGAGGTAACTCTCTATATGATAACATCCACCTCTTGATGTGACCTGAGGTAACTCTCTATACAATATAACTGAGGTAACTCTCTATATGATAACACCCACCTCTTGGTGTGATCTGAGGTAACTCTCTATAACTGAGGTAACTCTCTATATGATAACACCCACCTCTTGATGTGACCTGAGGTAACTCTCTATTTCCTGATTGCATCTATTTTCCTCCTCAATCTTGTGTTTCAAACTCTGGAAAATGGATAAAAATCACTGCATGATCATATTTTGAATCAAGAAAATGTGATATTTTGTTTCTTTCTCAGGATCGCAGTCTTAATTTCTTTCTCAGGATCGCAGTCTTAATTTCTTTAGATGACGAGTAGCATTTAGATGGCAACAATGCATCCAGAATGTCTTTTTATTTCTATTTCTTTCTTATACATATATGAATATAAGACATATTGGTCTTTGACAAAACAAAACACTTATTAGGATTGTTACTGACTGTCTATAGAAATTTGTCGGGTTTTTAAAGTCCATAAAGGCTTGGCTTCTCCTTGTTATCTATAAACTTTAAGAACCCCATAAATTTCTGTAGACAATCAATAACAAACCCAATGAGTAATAGTGTAATCTGATGTCAGTCTGCATAAACAGGAAAAAGGTTAACTGAGAATTCACAGTATATTTATCAGGTTTATATTAAATTACTCGTATCTCACAGCTGCTGGAAAACTATTGGCTTCTCACAGCTGCTGGAAAACTATTGGCTAAGTATCATTTGATAAATGTGTTCATGAAGTCAGCAAGTGTTAATAGAAGTAAGCCATAAAAATGTCACAGTCTTCATAACAGGAAGTGAGGATGATGTCATACAAGGGCTAGGCAATAAAATCGATATTCTAGAGGCAATATAGCTCTAACACAAGGCCCACAAGCCTTTTCAGTCACCTGAGTAGCACATGTTGTTAAGGCTTGGGGATATAAAAAAACAAAACAAAAAACAAGTTGCATGCATGCAAGTAAACAAACTGCATATATGTAAAATTGACATTTGTTTGTGATGTCACAAACAGCATAGGAAAACATAGTGTAATAATTGATATTTATGTAATGGGTAATATCCACTGGATAAAGGAGTAAACATGTGATAATATAAATACATTTATTACATTTCTTGGTTATTTCATACTATAAATGTTGTAATGCTATATTTCTGTGAGCCCAGTTGAGGAAATGAACCATCTAATAAAAAAAAAACCGAGAAGCTTGACAGTAACCCTCAGATAGTCCCACACACCTCTATTTCATCTTGGAGGGCTTTCTCGGACAGGGTGCATTTTTTCTGGGTCTGTGCGACCGTCACTTCTGCGCTCTTTTTTAGGTATTTTCCCTCCATGTCCGTCTTGGCTTTCATCTCTTGCAGCTGGTCCTTGAAGTGGGCGATCATGTTGTTTCTCTGTTGTAGCTCCACCTCCTTTTCCTTCTGAATGTCCACCAGCTTCTTGTGCAGCATTTTAACGTGCCTCCTGCCATTCTCCTCCCTGCCGACACACATTTCTATCATCATTTTTACTCCTTTCAACATATACTGTAAATTCTTAAATACATGCGAGGAATTCTAATATTATCGCATAATTTCGCAAGAAGCATCACTCGCAAATTAAGATTACTTGTTTTTATTTATATATTGCTAAAATACATGTAAAGACTCTTGATCAACATCACGAATTTATGTTCTCGCGATTTCACGTATACGAGTCATTTAGCGATATTAAGTACGCCTGTTAAATAAGGAATCCACAGTATATGTTTCGAAACTGCATACATTATTTTCAATATATCTGGTATTTTCTTTTTAATTTTACTTCACAATTTACGTACAGTAGCTTCCTAAATATAGGCAAAGAACTTCTTATCTTGTAATTTAGCGGGAAACACCACTGACGTAATAAATTACTGGCTTTAAATTTTATTTTTATATTGCTAAATTAAACCTGTAAAACTTCCAAATCAAGGGATCACTTGTGAATTCATGACTGAAGAATTATCAAAGGGATGTGAAACAAAATAAGAACAGATATTGCAAATTAGTTTCCATTTTATTAATTTTAGATCTAAACCTTCTCATACATGTATAAGCTTGTTTGTACCTCATTCTAACCTTGGTCTACACACTGTGCACCAATCTTTAGTTGCGGAAACTTTATTTCTACATACATTTAACTTGCCAGGTTGCGTTGCAGTGATACATAGATGCAGAGATAAAGAAGAAATTAGCTAAAAAATATTCCCCTCAGTGATAAATCTGACAAATAAAATCTGACAAAATCTCGCTAATAAAATCTGACAAAATTAAGTCTCGCTAATAAATCTGACAAAATTAAGTCTTGCTAATAAATCTAACAAAATTAAGTCTTGTTAATAAATCTGACAAAATTAAGTCCCGCTAATAAATCTGACAAAATTAAGCCCACTAATAAATCTAACAAAATTAAGTCTCGCTAATAAATCGGACAAAATTAAGTCTCGCTAATAAATCGGACAAAATTAAGTCTCGCTAATAAATCGGACAAAATTAAGTCTCACTAATAAATTCAACAAACCGACACCTCTACAAAAAATCTGACAAGGCAAAATCACTGAAATACAGTCTATATAGACACAATTTATACAGCAGAGTTACTGACTTTAGAATGGTTTCCTGTAGTCGGGCCTTCCTCTCCTTCTCTCTTCGGACAGTTTCTGACAGAGCCTGGAAACTGCAGTTCTGGATACACTCCGACAAGGTATCAGCCATACATCTCTCCACAAACATTCTGTCAAATCACATAAACATTCTGTTAAATCACAAACATTCTCTCAAATCACATAAACATTCTGTTAAATCACAAACATTCTCTCAAATCACAAACATTCTGTTAAATCATAAACACTCAGTTAAATCACAAACATTCTGTTAAATCATAAACATTCTGTTAAATCATAAACACTCTGTTACATCACAAACATTCTGTCAAATCATAAACATTCTTTTAAATCATAAACATTCTAAATCACAAACATTCTGTAAAATCACAAACATTCTGTTAATTAAACCACAAACACTCTGTTAAATCATAAACACTGTTTAATCATAAACATTCTGTTAAATCACATACATTCTATCAAATCACAAACACTCTGTTAAATCACAAACACTCAGTTAAATTAAAAACATTCTGTTAAATCACATACATTCTATCAAATCACAAACACTCGGTTAAATCACAAACACTCAGTTAAATTAAAAACATTCTGTTAAATCACAAACATTCTGTTAAATCACTCATACATTTTGTTAAATCACATACATTCTATCAAATCACAAACACTCTGTTAAATCACAAACATTCTGTTAAATCACAAACATTCTGTTTAATCACGAACACTCTGTTAAATCACAAACACTCTGTTAAATCACAAACATTCTGTCAAATCACATAAACATTCTGTTAAATCATAAACACTCTGTTAAATCAAACACTCTGTTAAATCATAAACATTCTGTTAAATCATAAGCATTCTGTCAAATCATAAACATTCTGTTAAATCACAAACATTCTGTTAAGGTTGATCGATCCTCATGTGATGTCATAGGTTTTTGCAAAATCTTCATTTAATTAAATTTTGTGCATGATAGAAATACATCTTTCAAAGGAATTTCATTCACTGAATAAAATAAAAAAAATTTGGTAAACTTTTGATACTGAAAAAGGTTTTTTTTCCCCATAGATAATCAATTATTTATAATTTTAAAAATGTTGTCAAGGGCAATAACTCCCATGCTTGAATTTCTTCTACTGCATGTCTATGACACAATGATTTCCCCAATATTCACAATTAATTTTTATATATCTATGAATTAGCAGTTTTCTTAAACTGTTGACATTTAAAATTTGTCATTTCAGCAAGTTTTTATTAATTTTCATTATTCTGTTTAACAAAAATGTGTGATTTTTTATGTTAATATATATATATGTGTGTTTTTGTATGTCTGACATCTTTAAAAAGGTGGCAACATACACATTTTCTTTGGTTATTGATTAAATTAAACTATACTGAGTGGAAATTAATACAGTTTTTCCACTTTTAACCATTAATATTGATAAGTCACATGAGGATTGATCCACCTTAAATCACATAAACCATCTTTTAATAGAGTATTGGCCATAAATTTCTCTCACAACAGATTATTTACCTGTCCTGATGACAACAGATTATTTACCTGTCCTGATGACAACAGATTATTCACCTATCCTAATTACGACACATTATTCACCTATCCTAATTACGACAGATTATTTACCTGTCCTGATTACAACAGATTATTTACCTGTCCTGATTACGACAGATTATTTACTTGTCCTGATTATGACAGATTATTTACCTGTCCTGATGACAACAGATTATTTACCTGTCCTGATTATGACAGATTATTTACCTGTCCTGATTATGACAGATTATTTACCTGTCCTGATGACAACAGATTATTTACCTGTCCTGATGACAACAGATTATTTACCTGTCCTGATTATGACAGATTATTTACCTGTTCTGATGACAACAGATTATTTACCTGTCCTGATGACAACAGATTATTTACCTGTCCTGATGACAACAGATTATTTACCTGTCCTGATGACAACAGATTATTCACCTGTCCTAATTACGACACATTATTCACCTGTCCTGATTACAACAAATTATTTACCTGTCCTGATTACAACAGATTATTTACCTGTCCTGATTATGACAGATTATTTACCTGTCCTGATTATGACAGATTATTTACCTGTCCTAATTACGACAGATTATTTACCTGTCCTGATTATGACAGATTATTTACCTGTCCTGATTACAACAGATTATTTACCTGTCCTGATTACAACAGATTATTTACCTGTCCTGATTACGACAGATTATTTACCTGTCCTGATTATGACAGATTATTTACCTGTCCTGATTACAACAGATTATTTACCTGTCCTCTTGAACTTTCATCATGTTATCTCCCGTTAATGGATTCTGTCGAAGACTTCGTCCAAACACATGTGTGCTGTTTTTGAGATCCGCCCCCGCCTCAATGACTTCCTTCTCTACCTCCGTGAGGCGATCAGCATTTTTTGTGCTGCTCATCAGGTCCAGTTTCTTAGCCAGGATAGTCTGGTAGCGTAACTCGAGCTCCTTCTGTCCTGTAACCAGCTGGTTTAACTCATTGCTGACCATCTACAATGGACAGTGTTATAAAATCCTTAATCAACGAAATATGAATGACAAGAGTTGATAATACACTTGACTTTTAGCATCTTGAACACCGACATCTCGAATACCATTGATATATCGAAATGATTTGGAAATCCCAACCACTTATTCTTTAAGTATTTTACCCTCATATATCTCGAATACTCCAATATCTCTAAGGTTTTTCTGGTTCCCATCAAGTCTAAGCTAACAAGGTTTGCATAAAAATATTCCCTTCCTAGACTAGATTTAGATTTCAAGTTCGATAAATACTTTCACTATTCATATGATTTGATGTGGAATTTTATACTTGTATGATAGTGGATAAAATGATCTCCACAGCCCGATCCATTAAATTTACCTAGATCTTCAAGATATAGCCAGGATTACTCTGGTCACTGTCATTTCCCTAAACCTTATATGTATTTCAATATCAAGGTCAAAAAGAAATTCATTCACTACAATCAAAATGAATACTGGTCATTTAATGATTTTCAGTACGTGTAACTGGTTCTAAAAACAACATATAAATCTTAATTTCTATCTCTGATACAGAACATACAATATATTACATATATTTGATATTATATGACTGAATAATTCTCTGCTCTCTGATTGGCTAAAATCCAACAAACATTGACATTTTCTTAATCAATACAATAATCTAGCTACCTCAGAGATACAATATTGTACTGCATAGGTAGTTATAATGAATGTATTGTATTGACTGGGAAAATGACAATAATTGTTTTATATCTGGTAATATGATTGCATGAATAATTCAAAACATCAAAACTGGCTGCTAGAGCTTAAAAACAATCCTGGTCAGCCATCTGTGAATACAACTAGAGTGCAAAACCTAGTGGTAAATGATTAGAAACACAACTTTTCATTGGACGATTAGAAACACAACTTTTCATTGGACGACTAAAAATTATAACTAATGGTATCTGTCTGGGAATTTTCCATTCATCTTTACTCTGATGTTCCAAAAAAATTATATATCATATTCAACTTGAAACATCTGGAAGTAAATTATATGATATTTCATTTTTTTCCCAGCTGTACGATATTGGTATCTGTAATACAAAATATATCTAAATTCCAAGCAGAGGGACTCCCAGGAAAAGCACAAAAAAAAGAGACATTACTTCATAAAGGGAATCCGGCCGCCTCCACCCCTTCCCCTAATAGATCCACTCCTGTAATGCTAATATTCAGCATGATTATTTTAATATATGTATACATAGTAAAACTACCAAGGTGCCTTCCCAGTTATAACTGTACATACACTGTGTGTCAGCAGCTATTAATACTGTATAAAACAAATTATCACCTCTACTGCGTCCACCCGAGCCTCAAACGACGCCGGCATGATCCGCCCCAGTACGGAGAGCTGATCCACGCAATCCTCCAGGACCGTGGCAATGTGAATGGCATCTGTTCCACCCAACATTCCTCCCACTATCAAAACAAAATTTAAATCTAAGGTGAAGATAACAAACAGTGATCAATCTCGTAACTCCCATAATGCAAAATAGAGGGTAAAATTGTTAATAAACACCCACATCTCTCCCACTATCAGCACAGAATTTCAATTTCAAATGTTTAATTTTAAACATCAATATTACTCCCAATATCACCAAAACAAATTCAATTATAAACATGGTATATATCTAAGAAAATATCAACTTTATACTATAAAGCTAAATGTCAATTAATTATCATTACCTCCAATTCAAAATAAAAAATTTCATCATTGAAATTGACAAGAATTATGTTGAGGTATAAGCTTTGATCTATATGCATGGAATTCATTCTAGATTAATCAGATTAAAACACTCCACCACAATCTACAGCAGCAAGTACATGATTGATCTGGAAACTGCATGCCATAGCCCAGTAAAACAAACAAACAAACAATTTAATTAAGTGACACCCACGGAGCTTCGGAGTTCCATGGCAAAGAAACAGTTCATGCAGCCTGATTATCTGATCTAATGAACAGATTCCTTAATAACTTTTTATTATCTATTACTAAGATTTTACTCCATTTTATCATAATTATCTTTGTCAGAAAGATTTTCATAATGTCATGTTCTTGGCTACTTAGCTATTTAATGATGGTTGCTTTTTGATATAATTTAGACAAATTAGAAGAAGTCATGCACCATATGCATGGTATGTACACATATTTTCTTCAGTTTTCAAACAATTATAAATCATGGAGCCATTGATTACACTCTCAGTCATCCACTGTTGTAATTCATTTAATGGTAATGTAGTAAAGGAGAGGAGAGAATCTATGGATGCAGGACCCACAGGGTTTTGACACAATCACAGTAAACTTGTGTATATTATACTCCTATTATACTATATATATATAAATAAGTTTGCTCAGATTGTGTCAAAACCTTGTGGGTTGGAGAACCAGGCTTTGGTAGGGTTCTCAGGTTCGATTCCTTTACACTATATAAAACAAGTTTGCTCAGATTGTGTCAAAACCCTGTGGGTAGAGCACCAGACTTATGCAGGGATCCTGGATTTGATTCTTAATACACTATACACAAGTTTGCTAAGATTGTGTCCTGTGAGCTATCCAAGCTATAACTATACTACAGTAGGAGATCAGTTATGGGAGACAGGCAGAGAAAGAACTAGTCCACGTGTGCATGCATTCTATAATTACTTTTTAGAGCAATATAAACTTCAAATTTGTAAATTTTTTGCCAAAAATGAGGACATTTGGAACTTTTATTAGCTTTAATTGTGACCTAGCTTCCTGTGAACCTGGAATATGTGTTAATTAATTACTTGTTAAAACTCAGATACTCGATCATTTTGAGAGACATACATACAATTTTGTTTAATAAATATTAATAATCTACGTTTAGCTTTGTCATTGTTGCAACTTCTCAAAATGGGATCTACATATATGTATAGAAATTTCTCGTTGTTTGCTCTCCTGGCTGTCCTCAATATGTGTATATCATATTCCATGTTATGGGGTACAATATAAATTTGTCCATCAATCTGAATTACTTCAGCAAATTGTCCCTGTAGACATCCAATGTAATACCTCTAATTCAATATTACCATGTTATGGATTATAATATATGAATTTCAGTGGCGGATCCAGGATTTCCAAAAAAAATGGGGGAGGCACCAGTGTGAAAGTCAATTATTACCCAAAATACTTACCCATTTGTGGTGCTAAATCTGGAGTTTGCCTTGTAGATTTCTGGTAAAAAAGGATGGGAAGGGCAGTGACCCCCTCCCCCCTATAAATCCACCACTGAATTTGTCCATGTAAATTACTTTAGCAAATTGCCACTTTAGACATCCAATCTAATACATCTAACATCAATGCAAGCCAAATGTTTAAGGTCTACTTCACTATCCACACACAAACATCACTATCCACAAACATAAATCACTATGTACACACACAAACATCACTATCCACAAACAAAACTCACTATACACACACACAAACATCTCTATCCACAAACAAAAATCACTATATACACACACAAACATCACTATCCACAAACAAAAATCACTATATATACACACACAACTTACTATCCACAAACAAAAATCACTATATATACACATAAACATCACTATCCACAAACAAAAATCACTATATACACACACAAACATCACTATCCACAAACAAAACTCACTATATACACACACAAACATCACTATCCACAAACAAAACCCACTATATACACACACAAACATCATTATCCACAAACAAAACTCACTATATACACACACAAACATCACTATCCACAAACAAAACTCACTATATACACACACAAACATCACTATCCACAAACAAAACTCACTATACACACACACAAACATCACTATTCACAAACAAAACTCACTATATACACACACAAACATCATTATCCACAAACAAAACTCACTATATACACACAAACATCACTATCCACAAACAAAACTCACTATATACACACACAAACATCACTATCCACAAACAAAACTCACTATACACACAAACATCACTATCCACAAACAAAACTCACTATATACACACACAAACATCACTATCCACAAACAGTCCTCAATAGGGGGTCTAATAATGTCATGGGTTTGTGGAGTGTGAAGCAGATTGAATGAAGTTCTCTATTAGGTGTCTAATAATGTCATGGGTTTGTGGAGTGTGAAGCAGATTGAATGAAGTTCTCTATTAGGTGTCTAATAATGTCATGGGTTTGTGGAGTGTGAAGCAGATTGAATGAAGTTCTCTATTAGGTGTCTAATAATGTCATGGGTTTGTGGGGTGTGAAGCAGATTGAATGAAGTTCTCTATTAGGTGTCTAATAATGTCATGGGTTTGTGGAGTGTGAAGCAGATTGAATGAAGTTCTCTATTAGGTGTCTAATAATGTCATGGGTTTGAGGGTTGTGAAGCAGATTGAATGAAGTTCTCTATTAGGTGTCTAATAATGTCATGGGTTTGTGGAGTGTGAAGCAGATTGAATGAAGTTCTCTATTAGGTGTCTAATAATGTCATGGGTTTGAGGGGTGTGAAGCAGATTGAATGAAGTTCTCTATTAGGTGTCTAATAATGTCATGGGTTTGTGGAGTGTGAAGCAGATTGAATGAAGTTCTCTATTAGGTGTCTAATAATGTCATGAGTTTGAGGGGTGTGAAGCAGATCAAAAACCATTGGCAGCAGTATAGGATAGCTAGATCCAAGTTACTGTTACCAAAGTTGCATCAAACTGACTTGCTATATACATATGTATACATAAACTGTAATACATTATATTATCTACCTTGCTGTCCTTTTCCCATGGCTTTCACTGTTTGTAATAAAAATAATGGTCCTATAGTCAAAATGTTCACTCTTCAATATGTGCAGTGATTTATGTTGCAGTTCCAATATCAAAACAAGAGGCCCATGGGCCACATCACTCACATAGTAAGTCACCTTGGCTCATTAATCTCATGATTTTCCCTATATATCTCCATGTTCCCCTATTGTGGCCCTAACCTACACATGATTTTAAGAAACTTGAATCTGCACTATGTCAGAAAGCTGCCATGTAAATTTGAACTTCTCTGGCTCAGAGGTCCTTAAGTTCTGAAGAAGATTTTTCAAGATTTAAAATTTCCTTTACATGTATTTGTGTGTAAAACTTTGATCTCCTATCGTGGCCCCATACCCCTGGGTGCCATAATTTTAACAAACTTTAATCTACTCTGTATCAGGAAGTTGCCATATAAATTTGAACTTGTCAGGACCAGTGGTTCTTGAGAAGAATATTTTTAAAGATTTTCCCTATATATTCACATATAAAACTTTGATTCCCTATTGTGGCCCCACCTTACCCAGGGGAGAGAGAGAGAGAGAGAGAGAGAGAGAGAGAGAGAGAGAGAGAGAGAGAGAGAGAGAGAGAGAGAGAGAGATGATTTTAACAAACTTGAATCTGCACTGCATATATATATGTCAGGAAGCTGCCATGTAAATTTGAACTTTTCTGGCCCGGTGGTTCTTAAAAGATTTTTCAATGACTGGCCACCTTATTTTAGCATTTTGTGTGATTATTTGCCCTTTGAAGGGGCATGGCCCTTCATCTGAACAAAATTGAATCCCCTTCACCCAAGGATGACTTGTACTAAGTTTGATTGAAATTGGCCTGCTGGTTCTAGAGATTATGAAGATGATTTTTAAAATTTGTCCCCTTGGAGAAGAGTGTTGCCTATCCTTTGATGATTTGTGCCAGGTTTGGTTGAAATTAGCCAAGTCATTTTCTCAAGTGACCTAAATATAAAGGATTCTGTGTGATAAGAGTCTCTCTATGTCCCAACGAAAAGTGTCATTGTATGTCAAAATACCAACAACAAATTCTTTTTTAAATTGCCAGTTTATGTCAAAAGCAGCAAAACGTCATGTTTGCAATCTCATTTAATCATTTTATTTTATCAAACTGAGAATTTGTATAAACTGCCATAGTGATATTCTTAACACAAATACACTTAATGATATTTAAAAGCACTTGAACATACATCTTATCATACATCCTTTAAAAGAAATTACTATTCTCTGCATGCAAAAAAGGAAAGAAAAAAATCATTCAATGTGTATTTTGTGATATTCTGATTATCAAAATGTCCTTCTTTTACATCAGGGAACTATATAAATTATTTTCTAAACCAGAGAATCTATAGATATTGTTCTTTCTCTTTCTTTCTCCATAATTTAACATGTTCTTTGATACATAGTGTCTCTCTGTCAAAACCGTAACATGTCATATGTAAGAATTTATATAATTTGTATCTAAATACAGCCATGCAAAATGTATTTAGTCAATTTTGTTTTCTATATCTTGTTCATATAAGATATGATATATTTGTGATTTTATATTTCTTTAACTATTTTGATTAAGATACAAATCAATTCTTTATTTTGGCAGATTCATACAAAACTAGCAATCAGAGACATTTATTTTTTCAAAGTCAAAGCAAAATTTTTCAAACTGTATCTCCTTTAATTACAGGCAGAATATTTCAGAAAGCCTTCAGCTCAGGTGAGCTAAAGAATGCAACACATATTTTTTTTTTTCTAAAAATTTATGCAATGTCGATCACTTGAAAAATTAAATAACACATGAATCATATATAGATTGTGATATTGAAAACATTGGGTGGCAAGTCAAACCAAATATGAAATATAATATGTTGATCTGGAAAAGTGAATCCAACACCTGATTTCTTGATTTGATCATCGGAAATGTTTGAACTCCAATTTTTATCAAACAATTTTGTGCTTTCATTAGGAATATTCGTATACATAAAAATCCTAGCATAAGTGGAGAAATACTTTATTAAAATTAGGCCAATTCAACTTAATTAGTAGATTATCATCCAGGGTCAGCAAAAAATATGGGGTGGGTGGGAGGATTTTATTTTTTAATTTTTATTTTCTGAGAAAAATATTAAGACAAACGAGTGTTTTTTTCAACAGATTCGCATCATTTAATGGCAGATAGATATCAATCTATGCTATTTTCATACACTAATTCCAGGTTAAGCTTTAATTTAAGGATATAACAGAAATATACCTAACTTCTTCAAGATTTACGTCTGTAAGAACGCGAGAAATTAAGAAAACCATATAGATCTATTTTCTTCCCATGGCTTTTCACGTTCCTATACCGGAAATGTAAACAAGAAGTGTAAATACCAGAATCGGACATGAAAATATTCCGGAAATCGCAAGTTTTGCAAAATAAAAAAAATTAGGGCGGGCCAATTTTTGAGGGGCGGGCGGGGATGATAATCTATCAATTAAGTTGAATTGGCCTTAAACGGTTAAATTATTTTTGTAAGGGACATTACAGATTATCAAATCCTATCCCGTTCCAGTAAATTGTTTTGTAAACGAAATGACAGACATACAACAAGATGCACTGTATCATTATTATTATATATATACGTTCACTTTTGGGGGGAAATCACTCGGCCATTGGATCATAGTGTGGGCCTGTAAACTTTCGAAAGTCAGGGGCCCAGATGGCCTCTATGGTTTCAAATGTTAACCACAACCCTAACATAGGAAAAACAAAATCAATGGAATATATTTATTTACATGACAGCAACTCGATTGTGCTTCATCATTTTGAAGAGCAAGTCCTGATTTATATAAATTCAAGATTTTCGGTAGTTTCATATACCGAAGAATAAATATTAGCTACATCACTAAATATTGTGATTGCACTAGTCTACTGGGTCTGCAAATTAAAATATGCAACAACTTGAAAAGGTCATTAAATCATAGTTATTTAGGTCCCCTAATGTAAAAAGAAGGGTGACTAAACCGTCACATGGTATGGAAAAAAATTGTATTCTATTAAACATATACATATGTAAACAAACAATGTTTTTCTTACATTCTGTCTACTAGTTGGTTGGTTTAAAGTTCACTGTGCTCAAAATCTAGTTTCTTCCATATTGTTTTGTGTTTCTATGGACCTTGTTACCACATGTACTTCCGGTAATTAAATTCAACCAATCTCTAGCTCTTCATTTTCATGCAGTATTTTCTAACATACGTTTGGAACATCTCATAAAGAGCGATTTACTAAGTTCTTATCAAAATTACTTCATTCAGATATTTTCTGATATTTACCGTACGATTTTCGAAAATATGGTAACCGGAACTTGCACTGTTTCCGCTTCCTTTTTCAATTTTTCCGTCGTTGTTGGTAAATCATGAGCACATTACAATAACTTTTTAGCACTTACCGTTCTTTTAATCATAAACAAATTTGGCTGAAGTGTTCTGCTTGTAATCATATGAATGATTCTGATCGAGAAATCGTCAAATAAATGTCTGATGGTTGATAGATAATGGGATATTTGAGAGATAGTAACGAATAACATCGAAAGAAGTTCAGTTAGTCCGTTGAGTTCTGTTTGTTTTTCCTCGTTGAATGGCAAGGGATTGGATTAGTAGATTTGTCAACAAATGTGCTATTAGATTTTTAATGTGGAGTGTTATCTCGCATTCCGTAGTAAGGCGATTTACAGACGTAACATTAAAAAAGGGGGGATGTCGTTGCATATTTCGGCGTTTTAGTTGCATACCCTTTATGCATAGATAGTTTTAATTTGGATCTTTCTGTATCATGAGCAAGATGCAGTTCCCACACTTAGACTATTGTGTTTTTGGTTTATAGTTGGCACTGTTCCCTTACATTACAAATTGAAACTTCTATTGAAGTTGTGCAGTACGTAGTTAATGACCACTCCTAGACTCTACCTCTGTGTTAAGTCGGACTATTTTCAAAAAAGTGCACAGTTTGCCTTGTAGTGATATTCGATTTACTAAAAACCAGCCATCATGAAGAACTAGCTATTGCTATCGCAATTAAATTTGCAGGATCCCGAGATTTTTTTTGAAATCGTTGATTATGCTAGCAAATATGCAATTTGTAATTCTAACCTTGTTCTCCTACAGGTAACAAAAGACAATGGCGGAAGCTAATACACCTGCAGCAAATCCACCCAAAAAACTTGGAAGGTAGAGTACTACACTACTTTTATATTCCTAGATTAGGGGCAGTATTATTTTTAGTCTACAGCGGGCTTTTTCTTTCTTTCTTTTTCATGTTTAACAATTAAAACTAATGACATTTGTTGACATGAAGGAAAATATTCCCAATTTGTTCTATTTTGGTGCTGTTTTTCCCAATAGAATGAATATTGGTAAAACATATGCATTGTCTGTTTCATTTTCTGTTCACAACTTAATATTTCAAGATGGAGACAAAACTATTCTCTTACAAGAAGTATGTCAGCAGGTTTTTTCTCCTTATATAACTGGTACCATTCCCAATGCCAAAAACCGTTGATTTTTCCAAATTTTGAGACAAAAAATTCCCAATTCACTTACCGAAAAATAGACCGCCGACATCGTAATTTACTTGGTCTGAAACGTTGTACAAGTTAACTAAGATGTTTACTTCCGGTATTAAATCAAAAGTACAGATCATGGCAGTGCGTGTGTTAGTAATGAAACGATTGTTGGTCCTTTTTGGCTCTTCGATTCCGATTATCGATTCTATTTTTCATAATCAATTGTATACTAATTAATATCTAATCCAAGATTCATCTGACCGTTACTCCTACTTTTACATAGAGACATACATGTGCGGGGGAGAGTCAGAGTGGACACCACATTGAAAATTGGGAATTCAGTGACACCAGCTAGTGTGTATACTGCACATATCCATAAAACTAAATAGAAATAACTCCAAAAATAATAAACATTATTAACTAGTTCGTTATGACCGATTATCGATAATGAAATTTTCTCGATTTTTCAACACTAGTGTGATTTGTAGAGCTACGACGATTCTGAAATGATCCTATGGCGATTCCTTATGTCTCACAACAGCAAATATTACCGTAAAAAAGTTTGTAAAGAGATGACTGCTTCTTTTGTTCCCTCTTTTTTTCTTTGTTTTAGTTGAAATCATTTGCCGATACATTGGTAGAAAATTCCCAATTTTTTCGATTTTGACGCTATTTTTCCCAATTGAATGGGTACTAGTGGGTAGGGAAAAAATGCTGTGTATAGTAGCCTACTCAGTGTTCGAAATTAACCGCGTCTATGTCAAATGACACTGGTCTATATGCTAACTGTAATTAAGATGAACAAAAAAAAATTGTTTATGCTGATTTTCTAAATTTAAAGCAATAAAGTCATCCCAAAGGACCCTGCATGGTCAGTCAACATCCGATAAATGTGAGGAAAGGAGGATTGTTATGGAAAGAAAATATGCTTTTTAACTTTAAGTACATTTAAGAAGAAAATGAAAATGGTTTAAATTTATATAGTTTTTTTATATGTTGCGGTCTATGCCAATTTGATGAGGTCTAAGTCATCTTGTTTTAGCTTGAGACCCGTGGTCTACAGTGATTTTTTCAACATTTTTTCAAAAGGGTCCTGTGGCTTTCGAATTGGGGAAAATTTGCCAACATTTTGATCGAATTGGGAAAACCTAGTCATTATTGTAAATAGTTCTAAATATATCATATAAATCAAACACAAATTGATGTCATTCTTTTATTTTAGATATTTAAAATTTCCTACTATTCTTTCTAAATTAATGCATCTTTGTTATGTTGTACATAAACTACTCACATTGAACTTATTTTTTAACAAATACATTCTTTTGCCAGGTTTTATTATTGGGGAGAAAATTGGTAATTTTTGGAAGGGGAAGGGTTCGATATTCTGACCTAAAATGGGTCTTTAAAAATCACTGGTCTATACCAGGTTTTCAACCCAATTTCAAACACTGCCTACTGTAGATATTTTACATAACACACACACTGTACAGTTGATGTCTATCCTTGAAAATGCAGTGACATTTAAAAGCTGAATAAACCCTTGATATAGATGAAGCAGTAGAAATTTGTAATATTTCAGGCTGTATAGCAAAGCTGTCTTCACTGGGTACAAGAGGGGACTAAGAAACCAGCACGAGAACACAGCTCTGTTAAAAATAGATGGCGTGACCACAAAGGAAGAAACCACATTCTACTTTGGCAAACGATGTGCCTATGTGTATAAGGCCAAAAGGTAACGTATCAAGAGCCAATATTAAATATTACAAAGGTCGATCGGAGTAGAGGGAATGTGAATAATGATAGACATGGGAATAATATATTTGGTGCTGGTGTAAGGATATGAATCCCACTGGACAACTCTTCTAAGTTAAATTTGATGCAAGAGTTAGGAGAAGCAGCTATTCGTTTTTATTCAGTTTTTCAACAGGGATCGAAATTAACTTTTTTCACTACTAGCAAATTTTAGCTAGTGGATTATTTTCCAACTAGCAAAATTGAGCTTTTACTAGCATTTTTCAATCGATTGCTGTTTTACAGGAATTTAAGAAAATAAGCATGTATCTATAACAAAATATAGGGAAAATCTTCTTTAAAGTACAATAATAAAAATAATATTGAGAATTTTTTCATTTAAAATTTAATGAATTATTAGACAACATACATGTACATAAATTTATCATTGGTGCATGATGAGGGTCATAGGGTACACTTGTGCGGCGAACTCGCTGTCTGGAGATCTACCACCTATTTACAACATCATGTTATTTGAAATCTTGAAGACTGTTTGCGCCAATTCAAACTATATGTTCAAAACTTTTGGAAATTTCATCTAAAAAATTCTAGTTGGAAAAAAAACAGACCCTGCGAACTCTTAAGTGTTTGACTACAGAAGGACACCGCATGAAGCGGTGACACTAACAGTTTCATGTGTTGTTTCATGTAAACACAGATGAGATCAACATGCTTGCTATTCAAATCAGACGTCTCTGAGACGCCCAAAGTGTACATGAAGTAGGTCATCTTCGACTTCACTGACTGAGATGATCTTGGCCTTAGTTATTTATTCGATCCACGTTTACTTTTTCAATACTTGTACATTAATTCTGTAAAGCATTTCTATGCATAAGACAAAATTATTGTAAACTTCAAAGTACAGCCAATAAACCAAGGAAATTCGGAAAAAAGATCCTTTTTTTTTTCACTCGCCAAAAGTTGCGATCACTTGTGATTTTTCACTCGCAATTTCAATTTTTAACTCGCATTTAGCAAGTCTTTCCCCTCAATTTCGTTGCCTGTGACAAGGAGTAGACAAATGGCTGTCCGATGCCCAGAGTGGAACAGGTAAAATTTCAAAAGGAAACTGTCCACGGAGAAGTCAATTTTTAAAGTAAAATAAACCATTATAATGATGTTAAATGGAAGTGTGTTGATGTTAGGGATCATGGATAAATCGGAAGTATGCCGGCATTCATCATTAAAATGTTTAAATGTACAGCAAAGTTAAAATTGATTGCAAAGTGCAGAATCTATTTAGATGCAATGTCAAGGTGAACGTGCAGTGTGTTCATGAATCGAAACATGGACAAGTTTGTGACATTTAGCCGGATGAGAAAGGACCCTGAATGTTAAAATAGTGATCAGCTACATGTAGCTGTCTGTATCCACAGATCACACATACAACATGATAAAACGAAGAGAATCCGGAGATAAATCATAGGAGGGAACATGATCATGGGTTTATTACAATGAGCAATGAAATGGCAAAGAATGAACTGATTTAATGAAATACAAGATCAACAATTTCTAATAGTTTTATTTATCAATGTCTTAAATAAAGGTAGGGCTTGTGAATTTTGTGGTATGGCAAAGTAATTTGGCATATGATTTCTACCTGTCCTTGGTAGAGTACTTCACAAATCTATTTGTCTATTCCGAGTGATGATGAATTGATTTTTGGTGAGTTTGTATTGATGATGACATCGATGACGAGTCTGACACACAGATTCACTTGCAGACGGACAGTTTTTGTTTTGTTTGTTTGGTGAAATTCTGTTTAAAGTGAGGCCAATTGAGGCATTTGTCTGAAATACAGCACTTTTTAGTTTTGTTTTTTTTTTAAGTGGGACAACTCTTTGTTGAATTCTTGGAGAATTAACAGAAGTGTAGGGGGTCTCTGTCACACAAATTGCAAAGGAATTTTTTTTTTAATTGTGAGTCTAAGCACTTGAGTAAGACTGGCTAATTAAAAAAGATGATCTCAACAGCTCATCTTCGTGGTTCTGATAAATGATCTCGACAGCTCGCCTTCGTTGTTCTGATAAATAAACTCGTGACATATACTATTGCTCTATGAACAGACATAAAGGCAGGTTAGCAAACTGCACATGTTTGTTAGAAAACCTTGGCTGTTGATTGTTTAGCCAGTAGTCCATATCAATCAATAATGGTTGAAAATGATTAAGTTGGGCCACATTTAAAAATATGTTTGTTTCCCCTCTCCCAACCCTAAATTTCAGAGGAAGGTCGGTAGGTAGGTAAAAAGTTTTTTTTTAGCTAGCAGAATTTTATTTATTATGAAATTCCCATAACCATTAACAATGCCTGATACCAAACGTCGTGAAGCACATCATCCATGTTTCCTCATCAAACTCGTATAGTCAGTTCTCGCGTAAATTCTGCTTTGATTGCCACGTTTTGCAATTAGGGAAGGTGTCGATATTTCGGACAGTACTTCATGTATTTTGGAAATGCTCATTATCTAACCACTAAACTTAGGCATTGGACTACATGTATACATATTGGTTGATTCGACGAACATTGGGTTTCATCAGAATTTTCTCTGCTATTTATGCCACATACTAACACTTAAATAAAGTTCGGGAGAATGTTGCAACTATGGACAATGGTGTTAGTTTTAGACACATGGTGTTATAAAATTGGTAAACTCGGTTGCTGTCTTTTATTTATGGTTCACTGACATTTTATGCTTTTGTTTTTTGCACATTATCTTAATTTATATATGATAGTGATTTTGATTATATTTTTAAATGATATCGGTAGATCTAGTTTACCAGAAAACGTTTCAACGGGACTTGATTTTGCCGATCAAACAAAATGGATGCTGACATCAACCAATCAGAGCTGAGTTACACATGTGCATATAATTAGGTGTTTTCCAGTTTGTAAATATAGCATTAGTTCAGAAATAAGTTAAATTGAGAATGCTTCTGATTGACTGTCAAAAATATCGCATCCGTCTGAAATATCAACACTTTCCCCTACTGAAGAACACAACTTGCACACTGGATGCCCAGAATTCTCTTGTTTCCTCGCTCCTCGTACAGACAACATTTCTCCATCTCGATCTTGCAGATCACTAGTCCGAATTGCGAGCCGAATTCAATGTTAAACTCACTTGTAACTAATCAATAAAACAATCATGATTCTTGTACTTATTAATATCGATTAAAAGAAAATATCAATCCAAAATTCGATATTAAACAGAAGCCAACAATTGTATTCAACCGAATTTTCACTGCCATTTGAGCAAACGAGTCTCGTGACTCAAAACAAAGCTCGACAGTTTGATAAAATGTTTTCAAGAGACTGTTTATGTGATGAAAGAACCCATAAAATCGATATTAGTTAAGTACAAGAAGAATCGTTTTATTGATTAGTTATGAGCTTAAAATTGAATTCGGCTTGTAAGTATTTGAAATCAGCCAGAGAATGCCGCCTCCAGCTGGAGGCGGCGAAATTTCTAGATTTCGGACCAGAACACCTCCTGTATTCGTATTATTATTTTTTAATTTTGGATCGAAACCAAAGAAGATATAGAAAATTTTTGTCATTATAAAATACTGATCTGCACCAGAAACGACCTTGAAATTTTCTTAAAATTAAAAAAAAAACTTCACCAGAATGGCGTAATAAAAACTTATGGGTCGGTGTGAATTTTCAGACTCGGTCGGGCGAGGGGAAACAAACAATATTTTTATTTTGGCCTTGTGAACTGATTTTAAAATGCATTGCTGCTATCTCAACTCCCTCTCCAATAAAACCCACCTTTCCTGAAGACTCGGAAAATATTGATTTGAAATGGGGGAAGTTCATTCTAATTTTACATAATTATCAATAATCAGTCAAATTGATTAATCAGCATGATTTAAACAAGTGTAATATACACAGGGCTAGAAATAATTATATTTCTTCACTGGTCACTTGGGCTTTCAACCAAAATTTTTACTAGTCAATTGATAACTTTTATTGTCCCGTTGGACCACCGGATGTGAAAAAAACTGGCCAAAATTCCATAGTTACTAATATTAATGAAACATTTTTATGATCAGGCCTAGTATCTTGTTTATTCAAACTAGCATTAACAGCGGACATGAAAAACGTCATGCTAATACTATTCTAATTTGTGTTTTTTTACATAAAAATTTACAAAATAGTCTGCGTCTTTACTTTGTCATTTGTGAAATTGTATTGTCACCATATTACTAAAGCATCGCAAAAGTAGACAGCTCATTTAAGGCACTTGCAGCTGAAAATGGACGTTCTGAGATCTACTAACTCAGAACTCCGGTGGCTCAACCTCTGTAAAATGTAGAGGAATCATCCGAGAGTTGTCGATTGTATACTATACTCCTAAAGACAAAGTCGTTCTCACAAACATTCGTGAATTTATATTATGTTACTTCATAGTACAACTTGAGCGAAAAGTGAATTTGCATGTTATGAAAACCTGGACACCTACACGTCTAATATTTTAATGGCTCGTGGCTTGTTAGCTGAGAAATTTATAATTACCAAAATTTATGTTGCACATGTTCTTTTAAATAACTTGCTCAAATCCAGGATTTACTGGCCCCGGGCCACTGATTATTTCAAGCCCTGGTGCACCACATGCATTTTAAGTTCTGCACACAGAGTTCTTGAAAAGTGTCGGTAATGTCGGATTATCCGATAAAAGTAGTAAATGTCCGACAAAAATTACTTAATTGTCGGTCCTGATGGCGATAAAAGATCGGGATCGAAGTCCGTTTTTTACCGGGGAAAATGGCGGCCATGTGGCCCATAAATTTTCAAACCGATGCTAAATCCGGCAAGACATTGAAACGTAAACGTGAGGAATCTGTAGTGAGAACTACGAGGAGAAAAGAAACCGGGAATCTGGGAGACAATGACTTTTGTTTGATGCGGTTTTACCTATTACTAGGTGACACCATCTGCTCAAAGTCGCGAGACCAACTACACCCGGGCCAAAGTGAGAGAGAGTAATTTAAACGATTACAGAGGAAGATGAGAAAGAAGTTGAGAGGAATAGACAGGATAGAGAGAAAAGTGAAGGGTGAAAGAGAAGTGGGGTGAGAGAGAAGTGGAGGATGGGACAGAAGTGGAGGATGAGAGAGAAATGGAGCAAAAAAGTGACTCGGTGAATTGAAGAAGATTCAGAGTGTGAGGAAGATGCGAAAGGGTATGAAAGGAGAATTTATGAACGTATAGCTGAGATGGAGATTGAATACAATAACACTTGTAGTTGATTATAAATAAAATTTATAAAAACCTCAAAAGCAATGCATTTTTTTCTGGACTGATAAAATTTTGTTTGGGCTGACACTATTTCTAACAGTATCGGACCAAATGTCTGACACTTCAAAAGAAATTTCAAGAACTCTGTGCACACATTCAGAGTTTATGTAGTTGTACTCATCTTGGTCGAGTACTTATGAATTTGTCTACCCCTGAGTGATGATGGAGGGATTTTTTATGAGTATGTGTATTGATGATGACATCGATGACGAGTCTGACACACAGATTCACTTGCAGACGGACAGTTTTTGTTTTGTTTGTTCAGTGAAGTTCTGTTTAAAGTGAGGCCAATTGAGGCATTTGTCTGAAATACAGCATTTTTTAGATTTTTTGAAGAGGGGCAACTGTTTGTTGAATGTTTTCTTGGAGAATTAACAGAAGTGTAGGGGTCTCTGTCACACAAATTTCAAAGGAAATTTCAAAAAAGAAATGCAAGTCTATGTACTCGAGCAAATCTGGTTAATTGAAAAAAACAAAAAAAAACGATCTCAACAGGTTCTGATAAAGCGGCTCGTGACATATACTAATCACTTTGTGAACAGAGATAATGGGAGGGGTAGGTAAATGAACATTTGTTAAAACACCTTGGCTGTTGATTGTCTAGCCATTAGTCTTTAGATATAATTCAATTTTGAGAATGACTGCAAGTAACAATATTGCTCATTGTTTTCAACTTCTTGATTGAAAAAAATGTGAACACACTGTAACTTGTTGAATGACAGCTAACAGTAATTATTAATTGATTAAATGGTTGAAAATAATTAAGTTCTTTACTGATTTTAAAATGCATTGCTGTTAATCTTAGCTTCCTCCTCAATAAAACCCACCTTTCCTGAAGTCTTCGAAAGTATTAATTTGAAGGGGGGGGGGGGTCATTGTAGGATTATCAATCAGTCAGAATGATTAATCAGCATGATTTAAACAAGTGTAATGTACTATATGCATTTTATCAAAGTTCCTAACTTATTTAGAATTTATGGTTTATGTGCTCATCTCCGACGAAGTGCAAGAGAACTCCAGAAGGCTTCTGTTGACTTTTCTGTTGTGATGTGTTCTTTGTAGATCCTCTTAATTTTGTACTGGTAGATTCACATCTTCCTCTTGGCTTCCTGGATCCAATGTTTTTGTAGTGGAAAATCTTTCCCTATTTCCTCTAAAAGAAAGCAAATTTTTGCACGGGTGATTGGGATTCTTGAGAGAGACAAATTCTATTTTGTGAAATATTTTGCAGGAAGACAGCTTGCCCTGGACATGACAAAGCCAGTCGCATTAGAGTCATATGGGGCAAAGTCACACGATCACATGGAAATAGTGGATGTGTTCGTGCAAAGTTCAGGAAAAACCTGCCTTCAACTGCTATGGGGAAGAGAGTCCGAGTGGTGAGCTTTTGATTTGATAGGAATGTTGTGGTTATGTAACTGCAGACGGAAATATAGAACTGATAGATGCAGTGTTCGAAATTGGTTTAAAACTTGGCATAGACCACAACATTGGAAAAAAACACAACTTTAAAAACATTGTCATTTACTTCTAATGTACTTAGTAAGCATATTTTCTTTCCCATTTCTACAACAATGTCCTCCTTTCCTCATAACG
Organism: Ostrea edulis; assembly: GCF_947568905.1. Classification (NCBI taxonomy): domain Eukaryota; kingdom Metazoa; phylum Mollusca; class Bivalvia; order Ostreida; family Ostreidae; genus Ostrea; species Ostrea edulis. The sequence continues at coordinate 63,938,482 of NC_079172.1, read as the reverse complement.
TTTATCAGAAGTCGATTTTTGGGATAGTTCTATTGTTTTAAACCTAGAAAATCGGCATAGACAATTTGACATATACTCGGTCTATCAGTCTTTGGTTAATTTCGAACACTGGATGTATTTATGATGACACCAGATGACGAGTCTGATTAAGAGTTTCTGCCTTTCACGGAACAGTTCTTGTTTTGTGGCCTGGGTGGGACTCTGCTATATGAGGCCATTGAGGCATTTGTCTGAAATACAGTCAACAAACGAAAGTGTGTTATTTAATTATTGATAATTCTGTATAATTACTTTATATTGATAATTTAATTATTGATAATTATGTATAATTGCTTTATATTGAAAGTAGAAGTACAGTAAATTGTCAATTATCAGTAAGCAAATTTTGAACAATTGACATTTTCTCGGTCAACACAGTGCTTCAGTCACTTCTGAAGTATAGTATTCACAGAACGTTTAAGGTGAGGTTAATACTGTACTTTGAGGATAGCTGAAAAATTGTATTGACAGAGAAAATATCAATGATTGTTTTATTACATGATTGAATAATTAGAACTTTGAACCTGGCTGTTAATTGGAGTCTTGATACTTGGTCAGTCATTTTTGTATACAGATACATTTGAAAATCTTGTCAAAAGTGATGAGAGATGCAAGTTTTTGTTTATTATAAGAATATATAACTTAACATAATATTAAGTTAATAAATATTAAACTTGAAATCTGAAAATTTTATATTGTTGTGAAGATGTGCAATTATGATAGTTTTGTACGTAACCTTAACCATAGTCGTTGGTAAAATTAATATGAAGTTTTAAGATTTTGTCAAAATAAATACTATTTAATAGTGCTGTTTGAATTATTTCCATTTAAGTTTTACATCAAAGTCTTTGGGAAGAATTTGTTTTATTAAAATATTCTTGAAAGGAATTGTATATTTATACAAATTAAATGGTACAAAGTTGCATGAACTTCTTTGTATAAAAATATGAAATAAAATTCATCATTTACCACAACTATTCTTTTCAAAATTAAATTTTTCTAATTTTCATTAAGGTGGATAACTTTCAAAAAGGTCAAAGTGCAAATTGATTGGCTTCTCCGGGTTTGACACTAAGGCACATCCGACCGACTGAGTCTACTAAATGATAGGTCCGGTCAGGTAAAATATCGATTTACTAGTCCGACTGGTCGTGTTGAAAAAGTAAACAAGAAACTTTACTTTAAACCATAAGATATTTTATTCTTAACTAAAATAGAATAACGGTAATGTTTGCGAGCAATTTTGAACTGCATATGACACAATCTCTATTTTTAGTTCTAATAGATAAGTCGCTGTCGGAAGTGATGGTTTACGACATCTACTCGATATTTTAGATGGATTTATTTTCATTTTCTATATATAAAAAAACCAGTTTATTAGAATCAAATATAGGAAAGTGTTTATCAAATTAATAAATTACGTCGTAAACAGCCATTTTTCTATGTTGACATATGTGCGGGAATGTCTCTATATTCAAATACGACTTTTCGTCCTCAAGAAAAGATGTCCCAAGAGAAAAAAGTAAAAGGTTGGGAAGAAACAAAGCAAGGCTTATGAAATAGAGATTTAAAAAAACGGTTGAGGTCATTTTATTTTAAATGGACCGGGTAGAATTTAAAGAAACATAACATGTGTTTGAAAATGAAAGCATTAAATTGAATGAGGAGAATAAAGCTCTTTTTTGTTGATGAGACAATTAAGTACGTTTTAGTTCATGCAAACTTGATGTTTGTCATTTGAATTAATTACATTTGAATATTGAGAAACTATCAGTTTCTGGGAAGTTGGTCGGGGCTAGTGGATTTAAGGTCAGGGCTAGCAAAAATCATTTGAAGTAGCCAGACTGGTCTAGTGCTCAAAAGAGTCAATGTCAAACCCTGCTTCTTATTATTAACCATGTGATTGATGTATATCACTTTCATCATTATTTAACAGTTAACACTATCTTGATTTAAAACATGAAAAAATTTTCAATCTTCTTTCATTATACATTGAATATCTTATTCACTGGGGGGAAAATGACAATTTCTAAAGACAGGAACCAAACCTCGAAATTTTAAAAGAAAGATTTCTTCCATCAGATAGAGGTATATGGAGTGACTGGCTCTCATTTTCACTGAGTACTCAACCCTGGATAACCTTGCTTGTTTATTGTCATAAAAATTTTAATGTTTTAACTTCTCTGTTAGATTGATGAACTGTAATATTTCTCTTTGTAGATGCTGTACCCATCAAGGATATAAAATGTGTAACAAAAAAAATAAATCTAAAAAAAAAAAAGTCCTGTAGTTATTTTGTACAGATGCTTCCAATGCTGTGTTAATATTAATCAGAAGTAAGGGACATTGTGACACTGGTTAGGGAAACAACAATCGGCTGTTATTGTCAAAGGTCTAAGATCGACCGTGGAATGCCATTTTTAGCTACTACTTTTGCAAGTAGTTGCTGAAGTATGCAGTGTAGATTGGTTACAGCATAGTAAGCATGAAGATAACAAACAGATCAATCTGTAGATCAGTCACAGCATAGTAAGGACTAATTAAAAAATTGTAACCCGACCTAACCTATAAAAATGCGCCGATCCTAAAACGTTTTTATCCGATTAAAATTCCTATTATTTCTGTGTAAAAATCTGCTTATATCGGAATAGTTTTTTCTCATTCTTAAGAAACGTCTTCAAAACGCCTAGGCTCACAGTAAACATTAACGATATTTAAATGAACGTGCTAGCGTTTTTATGACGGATCCGATGGCAATAATTGGAAAAAATTTCACACAGGAAAATTAAATAATTTTGTCAATGTATTAATTGTTCTTTGAACATTACTATTTTGAAATGTTTCTATCTGTCTGACATGTCATCTCCAAACTATGAAATGGGAAATCTTTTGGTTAATATAATTCTGACAGTTACACTGATGTTTCAGTAATATAAACGTTTTGTGACACAGCTGAAATGAAGAGAAAATGAAAAATTAAATTATGAAACTCTAAAATTTAGTTGTCTGATATTTTTCGAACTTGTTGGAGTTAAATATAATATAAAATAATCCCGAGATTTTCATCTATTTCGGTGTTCATACATACAAAAAAAAAAAATTAAAAAGAATCCCTACCTACTCTAATTATTCTTCAGTGTTACCGGAAACACAATTTTTTAAATTTTTTTTTTGGCCTCTGCATGAACAATTAAACGGATCAATCTCACAAATCCTGACTACGAAGACTACAGTATTAACAATCAGGTGCCGAGGAAAGTATTGACTGGTAACACCTGCCGTGAGCCGTATATTTTCTTCAGGTAAACGATGATTGATTGATTAAATATTGTTTAACGTCCCTCTCGAGAATCTTTCACCCATAAGGAGACGTCACCACTGCCGGTGAAGGGCTGCGAAATTTAGGCCTCACACCTGCTGTGACGCGGGACCTCGGTTTTTAGCTCACCTGAGCTGAAAGCTCAAGTGAACTTTTCTGATCACCCGTACTCTGGCGTCCGTCCGTCCGTCTGTAAACTTTTCACATTTTCAACTTCTTCTCAACAACCACTGGGCCAATTTCAACCAAAGTTGGCACAAAACATCCTTAGGTAAAGGGAATTCTAAATTGTTAAAATAAAGGGCCAGGCCACCTTCCAAGGTGAGATAATCAAGAAAAGGTAAAAATAGGGTAGGGTCATTAAAAAATCTTCTTCTCAAGAACCACTGGGCCAGAAAAGATGAAATTTATAGATAAGCTTTATTAGGTAGTGCAGATTCTAAATTGTTAAAATCATGGCCCCCGGGGGTCGGATGGGGCCACAATAGGGGGTCAAAGTTTTACATACAAATATATAGGGAAAATCTTTAAAAATCTTCTGATGAAGAACCACTGAGCCAGAAAAGCTGAGATTTATATGAAAGCTTCCTTATATAATGTAAATTCTAAATTGTTAAAATCATGGCCCCCGGGGGTCGGATGGGGCCACAATAGGGGATCAAAGTTTTACATACAAATATATAGGGAAAATCTTTAAAAATCTTCTTCTCAAGAACCGCTGAGCCAGAAAAGCTGAGATTTATATGAAAGCTTCCTTATATAATGCAAATTCTAAATTGTTAAAATCATGGCCCCCGGGGGTCGGATGGGGCCACAATAGGGGGTCAAAATTTTACATACAAATATATAGGGAAAATCTTCTTCTGAAGAACCACTGAGCCAGAATAGCTGAAATTTATATGAAAGCTTCCTTATATAATGCAGATTCTAAATTGTTAAAATCATGGCCCCCAGGGGTCGGATGGGGCCACAATAGGGGGTCAAAGTTGTTTTTGTTTGTTTTTTTTCGGGTTTTTTTTTTTTTTTTTTTTTTTGATATAGTGCAGATTCAAGTTCGTTAAAATCATGGACCCCGGGGATTGAATGGGGCCTCAAGGGGGGCATCAAAGTTTTACATACAAATTTATAGGAATAATCTTTTAAAATCTTCTCAAGAACCACTGAACTAGAAAAGCTGAGATTTATATGAAAGCTTCCTGATATAGTGCAGATTATAAATTGCTAAGATCATGGCCCCTGGGGGTCGGATGGGGCCACAATAGGGGGTCAAAGTTTTACATACAAATATATAGAAAAAATCTTCTTCCCGGAACCACTAAGCCAGAAAAGCTGAGATTTATATGAAAGCTTTCTGATATATAGTACAGATTCTAAATTGTTAAAATCCTGGCCCCTGGGGGTCAGATGGGGCCACAATAGGGGATCAAAGTTTTACATACAAATATATATGAAAAATCTTTAAAAATCTTCTTCTCAAGAACCACTAAGCCAGAAAAGCTAATATTTACATGTAGGATGGGGCTACAAGGGGGGATCAAAGTTTTTCATACAAATATATAGGGACATTCTTTTAGAATCTTCTTCTCAAGAACCACTGAGTCTGAAAAGCTGATATTCACATGAACAGCTTCCTAACATAGAGCAGAGCTAAGTTTGTTCAAATCATGGCCCCCTGTTGTAGGATGGGGCCACAATAGGGGATCAAAGTTTTACATACAAATATATAGGAATTTTTAAAAAAAAATCTTCTCAACAAGAACCACTGAGCCAGAAAAGCTGATATTTACATGAAAGCTTTCTGATATAGTGCAGATTCAAGTTTGTTCAAATCATGGCCCCTGGGGGTAGGATAGGGCCACAAGGGGGGATCAAAGTTTTGCATACAAATATATAGGAAAAATCTTCAAATATCTTCTTCTCGTGAACCATTGGGCCAAAGAAGTTCACATTTACAAGAAAAATTTCTGACATAGTGTAGATTCAAGTTTGCGAAAACTATGGCCTCCAGGGGTAGATTGGGGCCATGATAAGGACTACGGTTTTACATGCAAATATATATAGAAAGTCTTCTGATATGGACCAAGGTGACTCAGGTGAGCGATATATGGCCCATGGGCCTCTTGTTACGGTCTCATCCGAAGAACCGCCCCATTTAGTCGCCTGTTACGACAAGCAAGGGGTACTGAGGACCTAGTCTAACCCGGATCCCCACGGGATAGGTAAACGATGTAATCCGTAGTCAAAATCAATGTGTAAAGAACAGCCTAACAATCGGTATGAAACACTTAAGACAGCATTCTACACACCAATACATATAGCTTGTTTCACTATAACTACCATCAAAATCTTAAATGCTGACTATAAATGAGTGTTGAAAAGCTGACTTGTCAGTGGCCTGCCTCCATTCACTTATTGATCATACACAGAACAAGCTCTTGCATATTGATTCATTTGAATGACGAGCACCATATACTGGTGATGATAAGAATTGCTACAGAAATATGGGAAGTTGTCGGTGGATGTGGAAGACTGTCGTCCTTTGTCTGGAATGTATTGTGTTGCATGTAATAGATAAAACGTCGGTCATATATCTTGATGTTGAGTTGAAGGCTACAGCTAAAGATTTTTTATGTAGAAGCTTCTGAACAAATTCAGCCTCATAAGAATTCAAAACCTGGTCAAATGAATCCTGATAATGGAGCACAATTTGCACCCATGGGTACAGTATTTGAACAATAAGGATCTCTAGCAAAGTAGTATTCACATACATGCCATCTTTCCCGATTTGTGCGGGATTCTCCCGATTTGAAGCAGTTGAAAAGGAAATCCCGATCGGGATTGCAAAAATACCCCGAAATCCCGATTTTCTTAAAATATATCCCATTTTACGACAACAAACCCCCATTTCCAACCGGAATTTGAAATCCCGCGTCATTTCTGAACTGGCCAATCAGAAATCGGGACAATAGTCAGCCATTGCTGTTTACCTGTGTCGCATGGTATCGGGGTGATGTAATTTACCTGGTCTGCCTGTGTCGGGGTGCTTATTGGACAGTGCGAAGCATGTTTTGATAGTAATTAATCGAGAAGACGGATTTCAAATTGACATATCCTTTACACAAACGTGAATGACAATGATAATAGTGTCACCACCAAACAATCTGACATTCCAGATTTTTGCCTCTCGCTGACAGCATCCAAAATATGCAACATGAAAGGTACGTCAAATATGTTTTTCCAACTACACTGTATAATAATATAGGCTATCCGAATCTATCTGTTTATATAGCGATATATTACATAGTCTATATAGTGTAGTATTCAATAGACTTTGTGATGCGTAATCTGCACAAGTCTGTACTGAATTTTATATTAGAAAGTAGCCTTATTTTACAAGTAAAAACGTATATTTTGATGTGTGTTTTTTTCCTGGTAATTATTTCAGATGTCATGGGTGCAAAGGTTTTGTTCGCAAACTTCATAGCAGGGCAGATCACTCCTTTTCTGGTTGCAATGTAGATTATTCCACCAGACTCTGCAAGCCCATGGAATTGTTTACAGACAAGCAAGATCGCCTTTGTACTCGTACCTAAATGCATAAATTTTTGATATATAGACCATCCAATGTGTATATGGTGTAAAAGGATGCAACTTTAAGTATTATTTGATAATATGTATGTGACTTGTTGGAGAGGATTTTTTGCTGAATAGATGATTTTAATAAAATACTTATGTATATCTTTCAAAGTTTTTTTTTTATATATAGTTTTGTTAAAGTTAATGGTCAAACACACTTGATGTATGATACATGTATAATGATTAGATTGATATTTTATTTGAAAAGACAAATATTTATTTTCATGGTAAAATGTCGTGAATTTTGAGCATTGAAAAAAGGTCGTCGCGAGCAAAATCCCCCAAGGGGATTTTCAAAAGTTGGCATGTATGTATTCAACAGAGTAGATTTTCAATGGCAAGATCATCGGTGGTCTTATCTGTGTAAAGCTGTGTATTTCGTTACAACAGTACCGCGTCATTAAGTTTAAGGAAAATGTACATTTCTTAGTCATGTTATACGCTCTTTCAGTCGTAAAATTGCGGCTGAATAATATGCACGTTAGGATTCTCCTGACACCTAACAGACAATGCATAAATTATGCGTACCCGCTATATTTACCTCTTAATTAATCTTCTCGTTGTTAACGGGCGAGGTCAAAAGTCAATGTCTTACAAAAAACAATTCATCACATAGTTTTCCCCCTGTAAAACTAATATAATGAATGTTGAAAGTAATCGATTTACAATAAGTATAAACATACGATTATAAATGCCACTCTGTATACATTTTCTACTGTTTATTCACAAATGAATGCATGCATTAAAACTATTATATGTTCATTAAAATGTAATATGTGGTCAAGAGTTTTAAACAATCGCTGATCTTTTTTTTTTTCCAACTAAAGTGTAATCGATGTCGGATGACAGAAACTTACAGGAGATTTCACCCCCTCCCCTAACTATTTGAATTCAGATTTTTATCCGTTATCGACCTTTTGATCTCGCCCCTATAGGATTTATAGTACATAATTTACAGTCGATGACGTCTCACTATAAATGAAATATTCTATACAGGACAGAAAACGACCTTTCCTTGGTAGCTTTTTTGACCTACTTTTGAAAACCTATGTCATCCCTTTTAGATGATTGGTGATGCGGCTTTCATATTTTACATGTGTATCCTTTGTGACAAGACTTTCTTTGGGTACCAAATAGTTTAACCCCGGATATTGACCTACTTTTGAAAACCTGGCCACCACGTTTGATTGGGCAGTGACGGGGATTCCGTGTAACACATGTATAGAACTTTGTGGGGGCGATGATTACTCTGCTGGTCCGGGAGGGTATCAGTGTTTCACGAAAACATCTTGGCATTGGAGGGGGGGGGGTCACTTGAGGAGTCTTCCATCGTGCGATAGTAATTGAATACTTTTAATTTCAATTCCTTTATTGAATAAGTTCAATAACACATACATGTGCATTTCAACATAGCGATATGGGACACGTACATGTAAATACATAAACACTCATCGTCAGAAACCCGCGGTCGGTCGCTCTAGACGATTGCCTACCGTGGGTCACAAGGCCGATATTTTCGCATAACTCATTAAAATGCGTGATCTTACGTGACCTATCGAGGACCAATGGGAATCACCGTACATGTTCCCGGTACTCAATGGCGGCGCCCATGAAAGTGTGTGTGTTTTTGTTGTGCCAATATCAAAACTCCAGATTTGGCACCCAAAATGGCTGATTATTTTAACTAATACTTCACTTTCACATGTGCCGCCTCCCTTTCGGAAATCCTGGATCCGCCTCTGGTATGTTTATTATCATCACTTCTTCATGTCACGTGAATAAAATCAGTCATGCATGATATAATTTAAAAATTAGTTGCAAATTTGAACTAAGATATGGTCTTACAATCCCGTTCACGTGTCATTTTGTAATTAGCGTTGGTGAGACATCAATTGTGTTTACACGAGAGAGAGGTGTGTTTTAGAGAGGTCACAATTACTGGCTCAAATTGTGCCGACAACGCAGAACAAATTACCGCAGTACTTAATACGCAAGTAAGTTTAACATATCTATAGAAAACGATGAAATACCAAGTCTGTTAAAAAAAACACACATTGCTCCCGTATGATGGAACTACGAACTCGTGCCGCACCTGCACAAACGTTTGGTAACACATGCTTTTTCCTCCCTTGTCTTTATAGACGCAGATACATCCCCGCTTCAATAATGCAGATAAAGCATCTCGCTGAAATTTTTGTAACTTGTCCGACTTAAACGAAGTCAAAATCTTGACTTCGAGAGCATGTTTTTCTATGCTACCGAGGACTGGAAATAAGGGGCTTTTTCATTGGTTGAATATCTCAATAATGAATGGTAAAGCGACCAATCGCATATAGAAGCCGAGACACACCTTCCACGAAAATACTGTCCTTGTGACCCACGGTAGGTAATCGTCTAGAGTGACCGACCGTGAGTTTCCGACGATGATAAACACTCGGTGCGAGCTGCGTGTTCAACACACTTGGAATGGTAGAATGTTTTATCGTCATTCAAAGATTTTGATTTTATTAATGATGATCGATATCATTATTACAAGATTAAAATAGGATGAATCCACAAAACAAAAAATGCAGACCATCTTGCATTAAAAGAGTAAAACGAGAGTCCCTCAAAGTAGAACACATGTAGTACCATTAATACCTCACTAATCAACAAGCATGTAAAATATCAGCGAGATAATTTAGGCTGTAACTTCTACAAAATTTATTTGATTTATTGAATAAACAAAATCTTAACAAACTGTTTAATCTGCCCCGTATATGCAAGTTCAAAAGTAACAGGAAGACCGACGACAGCACAAGCACCCGTAAGACCTTCAGCGCAATATCTGTATCCATGATGAGAAAAGGTCCAGAAAACTATTCGATCTACTTTTAGTCGTAAAGTAGGTCATGGTGCACCCACCAAGTTGAAGTGTGAACAGGTTATGTACTCGCCCCGTGGCGACGGTTCGGTCTGCACCCTGTGTACTTTTAGGTTTTCCTACTAAGTGATACTACTACCTTAACCTCTGACCTTGAAGAACAAATGGCGTCCTCAACTTGGCATGAGGAGTATGTGTACCAAGTTTGACGGTCCTAGGCTCAATAGTTTGGTATGTGTTCTGCCTACAAGGATTTCCTGTTAACGGATAGGACCTTGACCCTGGACCTTGGAAAACAATAGGCATCTTCCTTTCATCATGGCGATCAAATGGATTCTGGAGCCTCCAGTTCACTTTTCACTTTGCCGACAAGGTCCGGGCGGACAGACGGACGACGCCATACCATAAAAAAAATTACACACTTTTAAACGACACGCATAGCACAATAATTACATAATCCACCTGTATTGCTTAACAGTGCCTGCTTTGATTCTGTGTTAGTTTGCTAGTACACAACTGACATGATTTGTAACATCGATAGATGCCCAACACGAGGGAGAGGGGGTGGACTTGGACTTGGGAGAGTTTTTTCCCCTTATAAACATCATTATTTTGCTGTTGATTGATTTCCTTAAATGACTATCTTTCTTAATATCTATAATCAATATACTGGTGATAGCTGGCGTTATATTTATGTGATAATAACCATATCTAAACATAAAAGAACCACGAACGATTGTATTGTTTCACCACCTACATTGTACCCTCTGATAAATTTTTAAAAATTATCATTTTTAAATTATTTTTTTATGCCAATATATATATTCATATGAATTTTCATAAAAATTGATTTATTTGACAAAGGAAAGAGATATAACAATAATTTAGGTTAAAATGACGTATTTCACTATAGGAATCAATGGAAAACGGAAAATATTTTTGAAACATGACCCACCCACTCCCTCTCGTGAAACAAAATCCTTTTCGCGGGTATTATAAATTGTCATTTAGCAAATTCATACCAAAACTTTTGTTGTTTCACGGGGTTTACATATGTTTGCAGACCAAAACACAGCGGAAATGTTCACTCTGTGATCGATTGCAAATGAGGTTAACATGTGAGAAATGATGATTAACAATTTTTACACAATGATATAAAGTAACTTGACAAATTAAATGGTTATCTATTGTTATTGATAAGCATTTTAAAATTTTAAAGCCGGGTTTCAAGAAACATTTTTTAGAAAAATATGTTCCTTAAAACCGGACTTTAAAACTTCATAATGCTTATCGTAGAACTACTCCCTAATCATTTATAAGGAGTTGATATTAAGAGCAATTAATTAATAAACACTGGTGTTAAAGTTAATAATCATTACTAATGGATAAATTCTAGTTTGTATCTTAAAAAGATATCATTAGCAAAATTAAAGCTTTTTAAAATATACGAGTTGAAAATGAAGGCGGGAATCCAGAGTTAGCGTGGGTAGTTCTTTGATTTAGACCCGCGGCAGCTATAAAAAAAACCCAGGCTGAATCCGAGGTAGAAGAGAAGCGACCAGGACCAGATTTAATGTGTACATCCGAGACATAATAAGATTTATACAGACACGTGTTGACGTAGAAAGGAATAATGATAGGATTTATACAGACACGTGTTGACGTAGAAAGGAATAATGATAGGATTTATACAGACACGTGTTGACGTAGGAAAGAGATAATTATAGGATTTATACAGACACATGTTGACGTAGGAAAGAGACAGTGATGGGGATTTATACAGACACGTGTTGACGTAGAAAAGGGACAATGATAGGGATTTATACAGGCACGTGTTGACGTAGAAAAGAGATAATTATAGGATTTATACAGACACGTGTTGACGTAGAAAAGGAATAATGATAGGATTTATACAGACACGTGTTGACGTAGAAAAGAGACAGTGATAGGGATTTATACAGACACGTGTTGACGTAGAAAAGAGACAGTGATAGGGATTTATACAGACACGTGCTGACGTAGAAAAGAGATAATTATAGGATTTATACAGACACGTGTTGACGTAGAAAAGAGATAATTATAGGATTTATACAGACACGTGTTGACGTAGAAAAGGAATAATGATAGGATTTATACAGACACGTGTTGACGTAGAAAAGAGACAGTGATAGGGATTTATACAGACACGTGTTGACGTAGAAAAGAGACAGTGATGGGGATTTATACAGACACGTGTTGACGTAGAAAAGGGACAAAGATGGGGATTTATACAGACACGTGTTGACGTAGGAAACGGACAAAGATGGGGATTTATACAGACATGTGTTGACGTAGGAAATGGACAAAGATGGGGATTTATACAGACACGTGTTGACGTAGGAAACGGACAAAGATGGGGATTTATACAGACATGTGTTGACGTAGGAAACGGACAAAGATGGGAATTTATACAGACATGTGTTGACGTAGGTAACGGACAAAGATGGGGATTTATACAGACATGTGTTGACGTAGGAAACGGACAAAGATGGGGATTTATACAGACATGTGTTGACGTAGGAAACGGACAAAGATGGGGATTTATACAGACATGTGTTGACGTAGGAAACGAACAAAGATGGGGATTTATACAGACATGTGTTGACGTAGGAAACGAACAAAGATGGGGATTTATACAGACATGCGTTGACGTAGGAAACGGACAAAGATGGGGATTTATACAGACATGTGTTGACGTAGGAAACGGACAAAGATGGGGATTTATACAGACATGTGTTGACGTAGGAAACGGACAAAGATGGGGATTTATACAGACATGTGTTGACGTAGGAAACGAACAAAGATGGGGATTTATACAGACACGTGTTGACGTAGGAAACGGACAAAGATGGGGATTTATACAGACATGCGTTGACGTAGGAAACGGACAAAGATGGGGATTTATACAGGCACGTGTTGACATAGGGGAAAAAACAGTGATAGGGATTTATACAGACACGTGTTGACGTAGGAAACGGACACGGACAAAATAACAATAATTGTATACAATTATTTTCAATGTTGGAAAAAACCTTCATACATAATAAATTTTACACTTAGGAAAATAGGAATATGAACATTCTGTTTGTAAAAGTTCAACAAAAGAACATAATTAGGAACATTGACATCTGTGTTTTTGTCTTTAGTACATAATGTTTCTCTGTCACTAATACGCAGTGTCTCTGTCATTAGTGTGTAGTGTTACTGTCATTAGTGTGTAGTGTTACTGTCATTAGTGTGTACTGTCTCTGTCATTAGTGTGTAGTGTTACTGTCATTAGTGTGTAGTGTTACTGTCATTAGTGTGTAGTGTTACTGTCATTAGTGTGTAGTGTTACTGTCATTAGTGTGTACTGTCTCTGTCATTAGTGTGTAGTGTCTCTGTCATTAGTGTGTAGTGTCTCTGTCATTAGTGTGTAGTGTCTCTGTCATTAGTGTGTAGTGTCTCTGTCATTAGTGTGTACTGTCTCTATCATTAGTGTGTAGTGTTACTGTCATTAGTGTGTAGTGTTACTGTCATTAGTGTGTAGTGTTACTGTCATTAGTGTGTAGTGTTACTGTCATTAGTGTGTAGTGTTACTGTCATTAGTGTGTAGTGTTACTGTCATTAGTGTGTACTGTCTCTGTCATTAGTGTGTAGTGTCTCTGTCATTAGTGTGTAGTGTCTCTGTCATTAGTGTGTAGTGTCTCTGTCATTAGTGTGTAGTGTCTCTGTCATTAGTGTGTAGTGTCTCTGTCATTAGTGTGTACTGTCTCTGTCATTAGTGTGTAGTGTTACTGTCATTAGTGTGTAGTGTCTCTGTCATTAGTGTGTAGTGTCTCTGTCATTAGTGTGTAGTGTCTCTGTCATTAGTGTGTAGTGTTACTGTCATTAGTGTGTAGTGTCTCTGTCATTAGTGTGTAGTGTCTCTGTCATTAGTGTGTACTGTCTCTATCATTAGTGTGTAGTGTCTCTGTCATTAGTGTGTACTGTCTCTATCATTAGTGTGTACTGTCTCTATCATTAGTGTGTAGTGTCTCTGTCATTAGTGTGTAGTGTCTCTGTCATTAGTGTGTAGTGTCTCTGTCATTAGTGTGTACTGTCTCTATCATTAGTGTGTACTGTCTCTATCATTAGTGTGTAGTGTTACTGTCATTAGTGTGTAGTGTCTCTGTCATTAGTGTGTAGTGTCTCTGTCATTAGTGTGTACTGTCTCTATCATTAGTGTGTAGTGTCTCTGTCATTAGTGTGTAGTGTTACTGTCATTAGTGTGTAGTGTCTCTGTCATTAGTGTGTAGTGTTACTGTCATTAGTGTGTACTGTCTCTGTCATTAGTGTGTAGTGTTACTGTCATTAGTGTGTAGTGTTACTGTCATTAGTGTGTAGTGTTACTGTCATTAGTGTGTACTGTCTCTGTCATTAGTGTGTACTGTCTCTGTCATTAGTACGTAGTATGTTTGTCGTTAGTTAGATGTATTTGACGTATTTTTCTCCCTCTATACACCGTCCAATCTATATTCAGATTGCGTAATATAAACGGTATTGTGAATACTGTAAATGTATTACATTTGGCTGTGTATTCTATTTAGCGCCTTTGGCGGAACGCAGCTTCCGCTAAATCAAGTACATTGCTAAATGCCATCCGTAAATCTAGATGTTTAAAGTAATTCAGGAATGCGCTAAATCAAATCTACGCTAACTTGTTGAAAAAACGATTTCCGCCAAATATCGTACACGCCAAATATAATACGTTAACAGTAATTAGATTACATTCTGAAGATACTTGTGTGTTACATAGATAGAAAATACAACAGGGACAAAAATAGCCAAACAGACACTTGGGGATTTACTTCAGTGGATAATGAAATCGAATTCTCGGTTTGTAACGGTGTAAAAGTGGATGTTGGGTAAACCTTTGAGAAAGCTGAAGCAGTTGTCTGAGATTCACTGGAAACTGATGATGTAGATGATGGTGTAGATGATGGGGTCGATGATGATGTAGATGTTGATGTAGATGGTATTGGGCAGGATGATGTAGATTCATTCTGTCTCAGTTCCGATCCTACGCACTGATCACATGTGAAAAAAACGTCAGGGTCTTCCCGAAGTTTGATCTGATAAAGTCGGTCATAGTTCGATCCCCAAAAGTTTTTCTGCCAGTCGGGAGTACATTCTCCTGCCTCATTGGGATACATCCCATTTCCAAACTTGGCGAATTCGAAATTGATTTGAACACTCTTTTCGTGAATCTCCTGAACTTCAGGAATCCCATGTACTCCAAAAGCCACATTGCCAGACATGGAAAAGAGAGCGCTCCGGAAACCAGGGTGAACTGAGGTGCTTTCAGTGCCAACTTCTCGCATTTTGCCTATATTGAAAGAACATCTAATAACAATATAAATAATCTAAAACACAGTGAAAATTACCAGCTTTGGGGCCATAATTCTAAATTTTGAATCTTCATAACTATAAATAGGACAAAACATCGATATCGCTTTACCTACATAATGATACACTGATTATATAATTTTTATAATGTGCATAAAAATAAATGTTCCAAGAAACTGGAACTCCCCTTAAATGATATCGATAACCTATCCCCAGCAGATGAAATGTTCGTCTTAAGTAATTAAATTTTGAGAATTCCATTTTTGCTCATACTAGTTGTATATGTTACATACATGCTTACCACCGATCAGCGTCGCTATGTAAGTGGTTTTAGAATACGTTGTGTGTTTTTCCAATACCGACTGTATCAAGTAATCTCTTAACTCAGTGGTGAGGTTGCTTTCAGAGATCAGAGAATTAAAACCAAAGGTAAGGTAATATGGGTATTTTTCGATTATCCCTTTCTCGTAATCCAAGAAAGTTGAAAACACTTTGGAATCAAAATATCTCCTTTTCGGCAGGAAATCGAAGAGACTTTCCAAGTACCTGTAGGATGCTGTGTTCTTTGATCCCAAATGATTTAAAACAAACGCAAAATGTCCCTTTGCACCGAATAAGTTATCCAATCCATCTATTTCCATAAAACCACCCCACTCGTGAGGTAAATCCTCGGTGAACAACTCCTTCATTTTTGAAAATACTTGAGCAAAGATATTTTCATTAAACAGTGAATATATAGGATAAATCAAGACAACTCTGATGATTTTCTCTGGTGGGGTGTGTAATTTAAATAGAAATCTGGTAGCCACACCAAATGTGCCCCCTCCACCACCAGCCACAGCCCAGAAAAAATCCGTGTCGGTGACGTTGGAGGTGCTCCCATTATTATAGATAGTGTGGACGGAGTCATTTGTCGCTGTAACGATTCTACCATCCGCCATGACCATTTCCACCTCCAGTAAGTTGTCAATGGCCATTCCATAGTAACGGCAGATTGGACTGTGCCCCCCTCCGAGAGTGAATCCCCCTATCCCGACTGTCTGAGTGCTACTGCCAACGATGACTCTCCCGTGCTTGTCTACCTAAAGCAACAAGTCGGAATCGAATTAGCTTCATGAGATTGATCGTTGTTCGTTGTCTTCGCCTTTATTTAGATGCTGTATAAGTTATACTATGATTAACAGGATAGTTCGATGAGCATGCCCTCCCTCAACCCTGCAAATAAACTTCGAGGTCATGAAACAAAAACGCTCAGAGGAATTTAGGCTCACATTTCACGGCACATGGTCCCTGTAAAGAAAAATCAGACTTTAATCGGATAAAGTTTATTCAGGACACTCAACAGCTACCGGTCATTAGGCCCAGCTTCTGTAATATGAAAGGTGAAGATAACGAACAGTGGTCAATCTCATAACTCCTACAATCAATACAAAATAGATAGTTGGGCAAATACGGACCCCTGGACACCCTAGAGGTGGGATCAGGTGTCTAGAACGAATAAGCATTCTCTGTCGACCGGTCACACCTGCCGCGAGTCCTATATCCTGATCAGGTAAACGGAGTTATCCGCAGTCAAAATCAGTGTGCCAAGAACGCCTTAACAATCGGTATGAAACGTGCCAGACAGCATTTGACCCAATGATAGGTTGTATTGACGAACTAGATCATTATAACGACCATAGAATTTGCGAAATGCTGACTTCAATCGAAACTGTTGAAACCCCTGTACCATCAACTTGTTTGTCAGTAGCTTACCTCGATTAAAAACTAACTATACGCAGAACAAACTCTTGCGTATCGAATGAGTTGAGATGCATATGCAGGTGATAATGGAATATTGCTACATAGATGTGGAAAGTTGACGATGGAGAAGCTAAAATCATCCTGTTTGTCATACAATTGAGTTGTCAGTTTGCCGTTAATGTCTACTTTCAATAAACTATCTAAGTATGAAGCAGAAGTGGACGACTCTGTGGTGTCTTTTATTTCGATCTCACAGGGATATATCAAATCGACATATGAATGAAAGTTAATTATTGTTAATAGACAAAACGTCGCTGATATATCTAAATGTCGAATTGAAGGCTAGAACAAGAGATTTTTTCTTCTCACGTAGAAGTTCAACTTCAGAGTACTTGTGCATGGAATCAGAATGGTGTTTAACAAAGTAATTTTTTGGATGACTGATCACTAGATATGAATATTTTCTTGTTGACAGACAAAACGTCATCGATATAAGAAATGTCGAATTGAAGGCCACAGCGAGAGATTTTTTCTTCTCGCATAGTTTTTTTTTCAAAATAAATTCTTCTTCATATGAATATAGAAACAGGTCAGCTAACAAAGGAACACAATTCGTGCCCATGGGAATTCCAACAGACTGTTGGAAGACCTGATCACAGAAGACCACGAAGATATTGTCAATGAGGAACTCTAGCATATTTTTTTTATTTCACCTTTAGAGTACTTGTGCGTTGAATCAGAGTGGTGTTTAACAAAGTACGTTTTGTTTTTGGATGACTGATCACTAGATATGAATATTTCCGTTTTCCATTTTTGTTGAAGAAGCAACTGTCTATGATGTCAAAAAGTCTAGTCTTTAATTTATCGTGAGGAATGGTCGTGTATAGTGTTGAAAAGTCATAGGTTTTAATGTTATTAATTTGGGAAAAATTCTGCGATTTCAAGTTTACTAAAAGTTCTTTAGAATTTTTTAGAATCCACATTTGATTAACACCACTTCTGCATATGTAGTCGCACAGTAAGCTTGAAGTTTCTCCTCCACAGCTATTAATATTTTCGTGAGGAGCGAATATATGGGCTTGGTAGAGCAATTACTGGATCCAACAATGTATATTTGTAAAGGTTTTTATGTAGTTTAGGAATTCAGTATAGGTATGGTAACTCATATTTATTCGACCCATTGACTGGGATGTTAAATGTGTCTAAAACTGAAGCATGGTTTTGAAGAATTTCATCTTTCGAAAGGGCAGTTAGAGAGGTACGATGCTAAAAATGGAATTAATGCCAAGTTAGTTTAAAATACAGTTGTAATAATGAGCCTTACAAACAAACAAAAGCAATGTTATTACAAGCTTTGTCAACTGGAACCAAAACATATTATCATGTAATCTATCAGTTCTTTTATCACTTCTGGCTTACTAAACACAGATTGATTGATGCTTTCCGCCACACTCAACAATTTTTCAGTTATCTGGTGGCGCCCAGTTTTTATTGGTGAAAGAGAGAACCCAGATACAATGTACCTGGGAAGAGACCACCGACCTTCCGAAAGTAAACTGGGAAACTTTCTCACTTACCGGCACGAGCGGGATTCGAACCCGCGCCGACATTAGTGAGAGACTAAACACACAAGGATAGATGGTGTGTAGTAAATAGACTCAGAATTGAGTAATCATTATACCACCAATATCCATTTGTATACCACTAATATCCATTTGTATACCACTAATATCCATTTGTATACCACCAATATCCATTTGTATACCACCAATATCCATTTGTATACCACTAATATCCATTTGTATACCACCAATATCCATTTGTATACCACTAATATCCATTTGTATACCACTAATATCCATTTGTATACCACCAATATCCATTTGTATACCACCAATATCCATTTGTATACCACTAATATCCATTTGTATACCACTAATATCCATTTGTATACCACCAATATCCATTTGTATACCACTAATATCCATTTGTATACCACCAATATCCATTTGTATACCACCAATATCCATTTGTATACCACCAATATCCATTTGTATACCACTAATATCCATTTGTATACCACTAATATCAATTTCTATAATATCCATTTGTATAACACTAATATTCTTTTGTATACCACTAATATCCATTTGTATACCACTAATATCAATTTGTATAATATCCATTTGTATACCACTAATATTCTTTTGTATACTACTAATATCCATTTGATAAGATCAGGGCCGAAATTTAAAAAAAAAATAAGGTTTTATACATAATTTTCAATGATATCGAATCAAATGTGATACTCTGGTAAATGATAAGTTGTCTTGTGTATCTAATAAATCATATATTATATGAAATTGTTTTTCATATAATTGTTTGTAAAATATGTATTTATTTTGAATCTTTATTGTATCATTACACCATAGGGGTTCAACCAAAATATGAAAATCTTTTATTTCAAAACTTTCCAAAAAGAATATAGAGTGAAACAGGTCCAAAATGATGGCATAATTTTGTAATGTTACAACCAGTAATTCAAGAAATTATGGTTATCCAGCTACATGTAGAATAATTTGCAAAGAGTCTCCTAAACCAAGTTGGTTTGATAGCTTTATAAATATTTCTATATTGGTCATTCTACACCTGCCATTTTCAACATCCAATTATAGTGGGGGGTTTTCTCCATTTTGTTCCATCATATAAATTTGTACAGAGTTTTTATACGTTGCTGTATCCACTGTAAACTTGGTTTGGGAAGCGAAACAAATATATGTGTAAATTTTGATAGAAACAAACTTTCCACCATTGCAATTTTTCCTATGAGAGAAATATTTCTTTTTGACCATTGGGTTATTTCTTTCTGGATAGCCGTAAACCTGTTATCAAAATTAAGCTTTTCCATCCCGTGGGGATCCGGGTTAGAATAGGTCCTCAGTAACCCTTGCTTGTCGTAAGAGGCAACTAAATGGGGCGGTCCTTCGGATGGGACCGCAAAAACCGAGGCCCCGTTTGATAAGATCAGAGCCGAAATTTAAAAAACCCATAATTTTCTATGATGTCGAATCAAATGCTTTTTCAAAATGCACAAAAAGTAAGAGCATACCTGGGATATGTTTTCCTTATATTCCTTATATCTATTACATCGTAAATCAGTTGCGTATTTCCCCCAATAAACCTATCTTTGAGGAAACCCTTTTGATTGTAATGTATTTGAAAATCAAGCATTTTTATCCTATGCAATTTTGTTTGTTACATTTCTATTTTACGCAAGAGCTTGTTCTGCTTATGATCAGTTTTTAAATCGAAGCAGGCTACTGACAAACAAGTTGGTGGTGCAGGGGGTTTCAACAGTCCTGTTTAACGTCAGTATGTCGCAAATTGTATGGTCGTTATAACGATCTAGTTTACCAATACAACCTATCATTGGGTCAAATGCTGTCTAACGCGTTTCATATCGATTGCTAGGCCATTCTTGACACACTGATTTTAACTATGAACAACTCTGTCTACCTGATCAAGATATGGCTCACACCAGGTGTGACCGGTCGACTGTGGATGCTTACTCCTACTAGACACCTGATCCCACCCCTCAGCAAGAGTTGTTACAGAAAATGATCATCTATGAGTAGTTGTAATTCATCATTCTTGATCATATGTATCCAATCAGGATTAAATGGCAAGACGGTACTACGTTGATATTGTTTATATAGGTTACACTTTCAAATTTTGTTAATTTAATTTCCATATGAACCATCACATAGTCAGATGTATACATGTATCCTGAATTAATATCAATTTTGTGTAGCAAAACCATTACTTCATTTGATACTAAGAAAAACTCAAGTATATCCTTTTTGATAGGATTAGTTTTAAACCATGTATATCTTTTCTTTTGTCTTTCGAACAGTTTTTTTTTTTTTTTTTTTTTTTTGGTTTTTTTTTTTATAATTTATAATTTATTTATTTTTTTGGTTACATACAATACATCAAACACTTACACAAACATACCTTTCATACATGCATACATCTCTCTGTGGTTTAGGTTACTTGCTGTACACTAGTGAAAGTAACAGTTTATATCCTTCATGCTTCAGACATTTTTTATTTTTTTTTGCCTTTTTGTTATTAACATTATTGTAGTCAAAGTAATCCAAATTTACATTTTGAATAAGATTAAAATATCCAGCAATAATAATGAATTCACTTTGAAAGTTTGAGATGATGTCCGATAATAATTGAAATGTAGAACTTGTACGGTACCAATTTTGATGCACCAGATGCGCATTTCGACAAATGTCTCTTCAGTGATGCTCAAGCCGAAATTTTGGAAATTCGAAATAACAATAAAAATTGTAAGAGCTAAAAGGAAAACCAGAGTGCCAAAAAGTGGAGCCAAATTCGTCCAAGGATCAGAGCTATGCATGAGGGAGATAATCCTTAATTTTGAATTGTATTTCTAAATTTTATCCCAGCAATTAAATCGTATATTAAAAAAAATGTGGATCATCATTGTTTGGCCCATATACGTTTACTAATGAGATACACATTTTAAAAATGTTAAGGTGGGTCCGTAGTCCTGGATATTTGGGGTTTAGGTATCATTTTTGTGTTTGAAATCAATAAATTAACATTCAGAGTAATGATTAAAGCGAAACAGTTAAGATTTTCCACATTAATTTTCATTACAGGCACTACTGAAGTCATGCACCCCTATGTAGATTTTTATGAGATTCATTGGAAACAGTTATTTGCTGTTATTTTAAAACAAAAACAACAAAATATTTTTTGAATTGCATTTATTTATCAGGAAACATGTCAATAACTAAAACACATGTCATTTTCAATATATTCATCAAGTTTTAGAATAATATGTGCAAAATTATTGAATTAGCGTTACTTCCAAAATGTTTAAAAAAAAAAAACAAATGTGGACACATTTTTCTTATAGCATGGTTTACATATCATTTTTTCTGTTTATATAATTAGTAGATGTACATCTGTTATAGTTATTTATGAAAAAATCCATACCTTTCCTTAATAATTTCAAATCTATAGCTTCCAGAGTATGTACACCCCCATAAAAAATTGAGGTCTGGCACCATACAGCTGAGCTACTCAAAATCACTTGCGGATTAAAATTTTATGTAATTTCATGAAAGGACACAGCTAATGATTCCTTATCACCTTGGTAAACTGTTTGTGAAAATTAAAAGGAAATCTATCACATAATGGACTTGATAAATAATTTAATGAAAACACAGTTATTGTCCTTGAATTCAATATTTTGAACCATATAATTGACTATTCAAATATAATGAAGACTTTTGAAATATGTTATGGCTAACAGGATTTTTTACAATAACTATTGAAAAAGACCCCAACAAAATTTATGTTCCAGTCACTAAATCATTGACTTTGCAAAATCCTATGACGTCATAGGACTGTGGAACTACGTTAATTTCCAAAACAAATAAATTACCCTTTTTTATATTTATGTTCATTTAATACTATGTATTCAAAATTGTTATTGAACAAAATGGCAGTGCCTCTTACATTTGAATGACCGCGAGATATATAAACTATATGGCCCCAAAAAGATTTCACTTTATTGTAGTCCTCAAGAGTAAAATAGTATCTTGTGAAAAATAGAGAATTCTTTTGTTTTAAAAGTGATTAAGTATGTTTCTTTTCTTTTCGATTCCATCAAGACCTTTACAATTATATGTCACAATACTGATGTTCGTCTGACATGTATGCAGTACATACATAAATAGGAACCTTCTGTGTATTGTAAACATTGCGTCTACACAAGAAGAAATGTTGTTGACCATTCATTAAGTTTTCAGTAGTAAAAGGACTCACCCATCTTTCACACAAAGACAAATACAAAAAGAGGCCCATGGGCCACATCGCTCACCTGAGTCACCTTGGCCCCTATCTTAAGACTTTCCATATATATTTGCATGTAAAACCTTGGTCCCTATTATGGCCCAAACTACCCTTTGCAAACTTGAATCTACACTATGTCAGAAAGCTTTCATGTAAATGTCAACTTCTTTGGCCCAATGGTTCTTGAGAAGAAGATTTTTTTTTTTTAAATTTCCCTATATATTTGTATGTAAAACTTTGATACCCCCTTGTGGCCCCATCCTACCACCGGGGGCCATGATTTGAACAAACTTGAATCTGCACTATGTCAGAAAGTTTTCTTGTAAATATCAGCTTTTCTGACTCAGTGGTTATTGAGAAAAAGATTTTAACTATATATTTGTATGTAAAACTTTGATCCCCCCTTGTGGCACCATCCTACCCCCGGGGGCCATGATTTGAACAAACTTGAATCTGCACTATGTCAGAAAGTTTTCATGTAAATATCAGCTTTTCTGGCTCAGTGGTTCTTGAGAAGAAGATTTTTCCTATATATTTGTATGTAAAACTTTGATCCCCTATTGTGGCCCCATCCAACCCCCGGAGCCCATGATTTGAACAAACTTGAATCTGCATTATGTCAGGAAGCTTTCATGTAAATCTCAGCTTCTCTGGCTTAGTGGTTCTTGAGAAGAAGATTTTTAAAGTTTTTCCCTATATATTTGTATGTAAAACTTTGATCCCCCCTTGTGGCCCCATCCCACCCTCGGGGGCCATGATTTGAACAAACTTGAATCTGCACTATGTCAGAAAATTTTCATGTAAAAATCAGCTTTTCTGACTCAGTGGTTCTTGAGAAGAAGATTTTTCCTATATATTTAACCGAGTCAAAGCAAATGTCGGAATCCCCCCCCCCCCGAAACCCCGAAGTCGTCATAGTGTTGATTTCTGTGGACATTTGCCGTGTGGGGAGTACCTGTTTCTGATTAACGAATATTTCAGATACCCTGTTGTTCATCAGTATCAACACAGTGTAATCCCAGTATTGGACAATGTATTGTCAACCTTCTGAATCCCTAAAGTTTCTAAAACAGACAAAAAGAAAAGTCAATTCAACTCCCATCAGAGAGCTACCCTACAGCTTAGACATTTAAAACACCATTTATGAAAACATCAAAGCAGCCAGAATAAAAAGAAGAAACTGGAGACAGTCCACCTTTTGATTTCTTAGACCGTTTAGAACAACTCCACTTTGCTCTTCAGGAGTAAGACCTTTCAGAATACCGGCTAAGCTAACACTAACACTCAATTTCCATCCGTCCCAAGTAAGCAAACAAAGAAAGACCAACTAGCTCGTCAAAACAACGAAGAAAGCCAGTGCAGATGCAAAATTGAAAACGAGACACTGGAAAGTATGTACCATTCAGAAAAGAGCTAAAAGCAAACAAGACAATACCAGTCTATATGATTCAGATCACAACAAGGCAACAAGGTCAGCATTCCATTACCAATGATCTCAAGAATGTTGACCTAGATGTAGAAGCAGACGATTCACCAAGAACAAATGAAGGGAAACACGAACTCAGTAACGGAATACACTCACCAACCCTGAAACAGTTGCGCCAACAAAGACAGAGAAACCAAACAAAATACTTAAAATCCGTATTTTGTCACCCCATCTCTAATTCTGTGGATTCCGAGGGGATCCGGGTTAGAATAGTTCCTCAGCACCCCTTGCTTGTCTTAAGAGGGGAATAAATGGGCGGTCCTTCGGATGAAACCGCAAAAACCGAGGTCCCGTGTCACAGCAGGTGTGGCACGATAAAGATCCCTCCCTGCTCATTGGCTATAAGCTCCGAGCATAGGCCTAAATTTTGCAGCCCTTCACTGGCAATGGCAATGTCACATATGAGTGAAAAGTTCCCGGGAGGGACGTTAAACAATATACTAACCAACTGATTTTGTGGTCTATCTATCGTGCAATATTTTGCGGTTAATAAACGGTAGTTCCCACCAAAAATAAACGGTCCTTGCTTATTTCTCATAACGACATAACAGATATAAGTTGATGGTACAGAGGTTTCAACAGTTTCGTTTAAAGTCAGCATTTAGCAAATTCTATGCTCGTTATAACGATCTAGTTTGGCAATACATCATATCATGGGTCAAATGTTGTCGGACTTGTTTCATACCGATTGTTAGGCCGTTCTTGGCACACTGATTTTGACGACGGATAACTCTGTTTACCTGATCAAAATATAGGGTTCACGGCGGGTGTGACCGGTCGACAGGGGATGCTTACTCCTCCTTGGCACCTGATCCCACCTCTGGTGTGTCAAGGGGTCCGTTTTTGCCCAACCATCTATTTTGTATTGCTTATGGGAGTTATAATTTTGATCACTGTTCGTTATCTTCACCTTTCATACAATGATGTAATCTATAAATACAATATTTCATTAAGGATGATTAACACACCAGAGAAATATGATATGGATGAAAAGTGAAGGATATGTACAATAGTATTTTGAAATTGAAAAAATTCAAATTTACCACACTAATTACTTTAAAACATGTAATTTAATTAGAAATTAATCTGGAAAGAATCACGAACTACAGAGCAGTAGGTGACTAGTAAACGCACTGAGCTACCCAGCTACGCAATGAGATTTTTTA
Source organism: Ostrea edulis (assembly GCF_947568905.1). Taxonomy (NCBI): domain Eukaryota; kingdom Metazoa; phylum Mollusca; class Bivalvia; order Ostreida; family Ostreidae; genus Ostrea; species Ostrea edulis. The sequence goes on along the minus strand of NC_079172.1, from coordinate 63,912,929 downwards.
AAAGGGATATACGCAGCTCAGTGAAGGTTATCCGAGAAAAATCACAGTGCTGTTATAAATTTACCTCTGTGCACTTCGCGCCATATGACATCACAATGAAAAAGTACATCACAACGCACAGGTTCTGATAGTTGTATCACGGGGAAAGTGTCAAAATATTTGGTCGTTATTTCCTTAGACGAATTTGACTCCACTTTTTTTGGCACACTGTTTTTCCCTAAAATAGCTCTAGGTGCAGTTACGGACTGTTTACATGTGATAACGCCTTTTATATAATTGGTTTTTAATGTTTTATTTATTGTCTATATTTTATGTGTATAACATTCTGTAGTAAGGTATATATGCATTGTAAAGCACCTTTGAGCGTACATGGTGTATGAAAAGGTGCTATATAAGTATGGTATTATTATTATTATTTATTAAAACTTCATTGTTATTTCGGATTTCAAACATTTCGGTTGAGCATCACTGAAGAGATTATTTGTCGAAATGCGCATCTAGTGCATCAAAATTGGTACCATATAAGTTTTACATTATGACCCCTGGGTCGATGTCGAGGTCGCTGCTGGTGAACTACTAGTCCCCGAGGGTCTCTACAGCCCAGTAGCTAAGTACTTCGTTACTAGCTTGAAAATACGGATGTATATTTAATTGCTGTTATAAAATTTAGAAATTCATTTCAAAATTAAGGATTATCTCCCTCACGCATAGCTCTTATCCTTAGACGAATTTGACTCCACTTTTTTTTTTTCTTTTTTTTTCTTTTGGCATACTGTTTTTCCCTAAAATAGCTCTAAAACTCCATTGTTATTTCGGATTTCAAACATTTCGGTTGAGCATCACTTGTTTTACATTACTACTGTTATCAAGTGATAAGCTGTATGTACGTGAAAACATTTCTTGTCAAATGATCATATATATTATTCCTTCATGATATCAAATCATTCTCCATTTTTAATATATAGTATGCAGGAAGGTGACATTCATATTGCATTGTGACCTTGAAATCGCCCCTAATCTGAATGCATGACTGATGCGTTTAAAAATTCCCTTATATACATAGATAATCTCATACTACAAAGAGTGGCAAAGTTCAGGTTCATCTGCTAATAAAAAAAATTTATTTTGAAATATTTTCCAGATATATTTATGCGTTTGAAAAGTGCAGGGAGTAATTTCTGTCTTGTATATTTGAGTATGCATTTGTTCCCAATACTTTTCATGTTAAGGATTTTTATTTCTTTCCGAGTATATCAATAAAAATTCAGCTGGTTACCCGCATGAACCTGGCCTTCGGTTCACAAGCAGGGCCTCTTGCTGTTTTCCGAATATAAAGTGTTACGAGATACTATATTCAACTGACGTCACGGGAAATTACCATGAGGGGAATTTACGGTAGCTCAGTCACAGTCAACATATGGGTAGTATCGTTTCGGTGTTTAATCGCAAAAAGTGTAATGATACCTGTGAATTTAAGGTGCAATTTCATCCCATGATTATTGTGCATTTTATGATGGAAGCCCTTAACCTAGCTGCGTACATGTATTGCTGATATCAAGTCCGCCATTATGACGGTGCATTATTCCTCCTTAAGTCAAATGCTGTCTGACGTGTTTCCTATCAATTGTTATCTTTACATACTGATTTTGACTACAAATTACTCTGCTTACATGATCAAGATAAAGGGCTCATGGTGGGTGTGACCGGTCAAAAGGAGATGCTTTGTGTTTTCAGTGGTCTAAGTTTGCTATAATCTTGATTTTGTATTCATTATGGAATTTATGACATTGATCTCTGTTCGTTATCTTCACATTTTCATTAACGCGGGTACATCAATGCAAGTTATTAAGGCAGGTTATGAAAAACTTTACTGGGATAAAATCCGCGAAACAATATTGATGTGACGTCATAATTGAAATAAGTATATCATTAATTCTATATTAAATTCCGATTTTATTTTTATAGCGAGCGCAGCGAGCCAGCGCGAAGTGACGGATATAAGCGCTGACTCGTACTGCGAGCTCTAATGACTAGAGCGCGGGAATTAATCCGAGCTAAATCCAAACCTCTAACAAGAATTTTTTTTTTGACGCCAATCCCAGAAGTCCCTTGTCAAAAATGGCTGAGATCTCGCAAAGTCACACCTTGGAACATGATTGTGAACTTACGTGGATTTTCATCTTAATCTTGTGCATGGTCTCCTAGCTCCAAAATTCAGTGCACCATTAGGCGAAATGTTTAATGAAGTGCAATGTTTATGAAAGGCAGGCTAAGATCATTTGTGACGTCATGTCTACGTTTCGACGTACGTCATAATAAGACGGAGAGTGACGGATATAAATATGTACTTGTTTAAAAGTCATACTACCGGGACAATACATTGAATATACGTAAACATTAGGCATAGATCTACGTAATATGGCATCGAATACAAATTGTTTATAATCTATTGCAAACCACAAATCAGATTAAAATACTAAATTCTCAATAGGAATTCATTATTCTAACAAGAAAAAAGGGAGACTAACTTTTTAAAAATTGTTAAAATATTTGAGATCACAGATACTGAATTAGTGCTTTTAAAAAAAATATACAAAAAATCGATGAAAACATTTTTTAAGAAATCTTTGAGCTTTTTTTTTCGCGACTAAAAATAGTAAGTGCTTGAGTTCATTTCCTTTTTAAAACATGTCCGTAATGCAAACCACGATGACCTCTCGGTCGATTCTGACAGCCTAACCACTAGGCCACCGACGCCACTATCATTGTGTTGCAACTAGGATTATGTACAATATTATAAAAAAAAAATTAATTTTCTCTTTTGGAACATACCATTGCTCATTGCTACAAGGGGATTATCATATGAATTTCATTTTTTGAAAATTAGATAGGAGCGCATGGTACTTACCTAGTGGCGTGCGCGCGCGTGTGTGTGTGTGTGGGGGGGGGGGGGGGTCTGCGCATATACATGCTCAATAGTTGAATTTGTCGATTTATCTAAAATTATCATTATATTGAAATGCGTTTTACGTTCCAAGGCAGTGCTGTTTCCATAGTTTTACAAACTTGAAAGGTTTAATGTTTGGGCATTTTTATCATAAATTAGTAACTTGAAAAGGTTGAGAGTAGAAAAAAGAAAAGTACAGGCAGTCGACTGAGCACTGAGAGCATACAGTTCAGAAGAAGTCGTGCATCAAAGGTTAAGCAAGTCACGGTGAATGCAGTATAAATAAAATGTATATTCACTGTATAGCATAAAAATATTTCAATATTACATTAATGCATACATGTTTTAATGATTTTTAATATAAAACCATGGGAAAAAACTAAAACGGCATAGCTGTTTCAGCTACCTAATTTCAGTCATGTTATGATAATTAGGCAGATAGATATTGTTTAAATTCAACCTGATCAAAACAAAATATGTAGGCCTACATACATGAAGCTGCGCTCGCTCAAAGGGTAACACCGTCAACATATTAGGGATCAATATATACGGTGTGACCGTTGGACCGAGCGAAGCATGTAATGGTCATAGGAGTGTCCCAAGTGGTAATCATAATTCCGTTAAGTACGGTAGATTATGATTTATTTAAAAATATGTAATTTTAATGAAATTTTCCTTGCGCTAGAAACCCAGTAACATCTCAGTATTAAAGGGGTTTATATGGGGACAACAGTTTTACAGGACCCGCCTATTCATTGAACGCGGGAAATAATACGCAAGGCGACGTAAACTGTGCATTGTGACGTCACATTTAGCCTCGACTTTTTTTTTCTCTTTTTCAAAGCAAACAATTATAAACAACAAGAATACATTCCGTATGCAATGAAAAAGGCCGTTATAAAACTAAACAAAATTAACCAATAGATTCAAAATGGTAAAAATGTAACCATAATTTTATAAAATTCATAATCGTATATTCTTGTTTAAAGAAACTAATGAACTCGTTCATCTATTTAGTCGTATTACGGTTTTATATGTAATTATTTGCTAAAACTTGTTACAATGATAATTATACTATTCACTTTGAACAAACTGAGTGTTTAAATTACGAATTGCACGGCAGAGTCTTCTATTATTGGCATTCAAAATAAAACACGAATAACTGTTGAAGCAGGTAATGAAAATATAAATGGCGGCGCCCATATGGATCACGAAAATTTCAGTGAACGTATATAGAGATCATCTCTTTTTCTCTTGCTGATTTTGACTTTTTTCTTTTACATACGTGTTACCTTTAGAGCCTTTAAAGGCAGGTTATGAAAATCTTTACTAGGATAAAATCTGCGAAACAATATTGCGCGGGTACGGTAAGGCAGGTTATGAAAATTTTTACTGGGATAATATCCGCGAAACAATGTGACGTCATAATTGAAATAAGTAGAATCTATATCACTAAGTATATATTAAATTTCGATTTTATTTTTTTATTTAAGGTATTCCATGTAATATGATTACGGTGTGACCGTTGGGGCGAGCGCAGCATATCTGAATACATTTTCAAAAAATTTATATTGAAAACAAGGAAAACTGATTAGGATTACTGTCTTGCTCTTCTCGCCAATGTAGGAACCAGTTTAGCGGGAAATTCAACGAGCGTGTTGTGACGTAGCCTGGTAGTTGTGACGTGACTGTTTACATTTCTTTAGACAATATTTCAAAAAGAAAAAGAAAGGGGGGAAAATATGACTGTCATCCTTTCCTTTCAAATAAGAAAGGTTTGTAATACTTCAAAGATTTTTTTAATTATTATTTTACGAATCGACCATCCGCCATTTTGTACGAGGGACTTCTGGGATTGGCGTCAAAAAAAAATTCTTGTTAGAGGTTGAGATTTAGCTCGGATTATTTCCTGCGCTCTAGTCATCAGAGCTGGCAGTACGAGCCAGCGCTCCGCGCTGGCTCGCTGCGCTCGCTACAATGAAAGGATAATGAACAATTTTGAAGGATTTAGATCAACATAAATGTTTATTGTTATATATTTACATTTGCAACTGTTTTCTCCTACATAACACTATTACGAGCAATACGTATTTATTTCTGGATAAATCTACTACGGGGTCAACAGAGGTCACGGCTGTGCGTATAAACATTTGTTAAAAGTAGGTAACAGGTACTACTTTTACTAAGGCAATACACATCTAGCAATCGCTCTCACTTACTACAGAAATCTTTCAATAGATGAAATCAACATCACAATATGTATTTACGGTTTTATTTGTATTCCAAGCAGTGAACTTTCATCAATAATTGATAAAAACATTTCTGTAAACAATGTCTTTAGTTACTAGCCTGCTAGGCTAAAATTTCGTCTGCTACAACTTCACCCTGGTCATCGGTGATGCGGAATTGTACCTACTGCTAGACGATGACATTAGGCTTTAGCAAAAAGGTCATTCACAGGATGTATGGCCGATAAGTCGTCAAAGTGCATTAAGACCTTACACACCACACTGCTTCCGTGCCACAGCAGCCATAGTGCTTGATGTCGGTTTCCAAGTTTATGTCGGGACATCGAAGCGAGGCGTCGTTAAAAACCTATTACAAAAAATTATCGAGTCAAAAGAAGCGTTCAGTGAGCTCATGTTTATCAACAATTACATATCCAAATCCAAACCGTCCCTTACCTTCGTGCAGTTCCACATTCTCTGCGATGTTCAGTTCTTTCCGGAGATTCATCTGAGCTGCGTCCTCTGTCCTGTCTATAAAAGATTTGCCTACACCTGACGACTGCCGCCCTGTTCTTCATGTTCCTCCATCTCAGTCTTCTGTTAACTCCGCAATATCCACAGAATATCTTTCAAAGTCGGTCTTCAACGTCTTTCTTCACTTTTCAAAAGTCAAAGCGCATCACAACTCTAAGTGTAACACTGCGCATCCCCGTTTAAATCATAATTCCCCCACTCCCTAAAATTAGACATATGGAAGAGTTTTCCATTATATACTCCCGAGTTAATGTATAAGTATATGTTGATATACTTGCTTTCTAGCGTCTTAATAATTAAAACAGTTCTTCATTTTATAGAACTTTGTTTTGTGTTGTCGTCATTTTGAACATCTATGACGCTTCGTTGTGGACGTCAACAATTTGAAATGTATGGAAACGTGTTGTTAACACAATTCAGCAATGTTACCAACCAAAAATGTAAATATAAGTAATAAGGTATCATTTAAAAATATTTATCGGGATATAAATACGGGTTGGTACATGATCAAATTTTCCATAAAGCCCTTCGGGCTATATCCCGATAAATATTTTTAAATGATACCTTATTTCTTAAATAATGATGAAAGTGAAGCAGATGAAATTCACATGACTGGTAAATGATTAGAAGCTGACCTTTTTGCACTTAAAACTTTTTTGGAAGAGTTATCTGTCCTTTGTAAAAATTAGAAAAATCTAATTTTCTAAAAATTTGTGTGGTCAATGATTAATTTTATTTCATATTTTCATTAAGAGAAAGTGTTTGTAACTTTCTACCAAGAGATTTGTATAAAAATATAATTTCTTTTTAAAATATTGTAATAAAACATGCTTTTCCCATATACTTCAATGTTAAATTCTAGGTGAAATAAATCAAGCAGTAAACAAAATTTTTCAAATTCCTATGGTGGATTATTTTTATTTGATGAACCCTTCAAAATGATACCATTATTACAAAAATTCCACCATCCATTTATTAGATATGAAATATGGTCATTATACATTGAATACCTTAAGTTTTATTTATGCATAAAATAAACCATGCAGCTACTAAGATCCAACGTAATTCGAAATGCTATACTGCTGTTGTGTAATTTCTGTCTGATCGATATGAAAGTAAACTGATGACGTCATGACTATACACCGAGTGACGTTGACACATGCAAGGAATTTGTTTATGTGTGCCATGCAAATATCGACAAAATGTAGAGTATTTGAAATATGGTATGGGATATATGGAATATATATGTGAAACGCTGAGAATTTATTAATATTAAGAAGGTATGTTGATATCATTTATTGACAACTTTGTTTAACGGAGAAAACATTCCATTTAGCATGTCGATCCGATTTTCCTCTGTCACAGACTAAAATAAAACTGCAAAAGTAGCACATTAGCCCGCATACTTTTAGAGACTTTTTATACACCGTTTGAAAGGTCATAAACTAATGTACACGGCAATTACTGATAGAATCGTCTGTTAAGAAAACTTTTAAAGAAAACTACATAGCATCATGCAAAATGTAAAACATGAGCTAGATGGTTTCGTGTTTAAATGTTCAATAATTATTTCTTATTGAAAGTGGTAGGATTCCATCAGTAATTCTGATATACTATGGGTATCTTACCGTCATTATCGCCAGTTATACCAATATTTGAATCTTGGGATAATGTGTTACTTTTACATTTTCTATTAAGGTACCCCCATGATCTATTTATAACAGTCATGCAATGACGTCATACGGGATCGCATGTTTGTCATGTTGTTATGATACAAAATGTTCTCATGTAAACAACCAAAATAGTTTTTAAGAGTTAGTAGCTCCCTCTCTCTATGTAAGACAGATTTTAAAAATTATGCAGTTTACGTGCATAAATGAAGCATGACCTGCCTTAACATACCCGCGTGATGTGACGTCATAATTGAAATAAGTATATCACTAATTCTATATTGAATTCCGATTTTATTTTTATATAAGTTTTATCTAGGTGTATAATAAACCATGTAGCTACTAAGATCCAAAGAAATACGAAATGTTATATTGCTGTCCTGAAATTTCTGTCTGTTCAACATGAAAGTAAACTGATGACCTCATAACTATACATCGAGTGACACATGTAAAGAATGTGTTAAAGTGTGCCTTGTAAATATCGACGAAATGTGAAGTGTTCGAAATATATGACATGGAATACATGGAATATATATGTCAGACTCTAAAGTGTGATGGTCGCTTCAAAGTGCGATGGTCACGCCGAAGTGCGATGGTCTACACCAAAGTGCGATGGTTTGTTAACGTTATGGACGCCAAAGTGCGGTGGTCACGCAAAAGTCCAATGGTTCGGGGTTCAGTAACGTCACGTCATTGTGACATCATTCTTAACGTCTTTCAAAAATCCAAAAATGCAACTTCAGTTTGCACCAACGAAGGTTCTTTCTGCTGCAGTGCTGACACTAACTTCTTCGGGATATATTGGAGGAAGGCACGGGTGATTAAGATTGACATGAACGACAGCAAGGTTTACACTGTTGAGAATTGTGAGAACGGCAAACTTGTACACTTGTTGTCGAACTATCTACTTCGCCCGAACATTCTTTAAATCATGATCATTTATTACTTGTGATGTACACGTAATAAATTCCAGGAGATGTGTTATAATGCGAAACATTATATACGATTTCGCGTTGGAAAATTTTGTGTTTAATAACACGACAACTAAATGGCAATGAAATAAGTTCTTATTCTTATATTTTGTGCATAGATTTTGCACTGATATTTTGGTGAAACAACACACGGTTGGTACAGTCTGTACCAAAACACAGTGTCGTATACAAACCAACGGTCATCAGCGTGACATTCCATCACACTTTGGCGCATTAGTATGCACCATCGGACTTTGTAGTGTCAACACCATCGTATGATGGCGCAGTTGCCTCACACCATCGCACTTTGACGTGCCAGACCGTCGCACTTTAGCGCATGAGTGTGGATAATCGCACTTTGGAGTCCCATCGCACTTTGGAGTCCTACATATATGTGAAACGCTGAGAATTTATTGACATTATGAAGGTATATGTTGATTTCATTGATTGACAATTTTGTTTAACGGGGAAAACATTCCATTTAGAATGTCGATCCGATTTCCCTCTATCGCACACTGAAATAAAACTGCAAAAGTAACACACTACGCCGCATTCTATTGGAGACTTTTAATACACCATCTGAGAGCTAACTAGTTCTAATTGTAACGGGGATCGTTACATATATTCCCCAAACCTCCCCCAATTAAAAAGAGATGTCATTGTAAACCTGTAGTAAATAATCATTTTATTTTAGCCTTTAATTGCATACATGTAGTATGTTTACTATGGTCATTTCAGTACCAAGGAGTGAAAGAAAGCGATACATGTGCATACACACACACGAGTATGATTCCGTACTTTTGTTGATATCATTTAACAGGCATTCGTATCATATATACCCACAGTATGAATTTCATAACGTTTCCATCAAATATAAGGCAGTTATAGTGATATTAAAATTGTCCAATCAAAATTCAGCACACGTGCATGCACGTGTTAAGTAATAATTTTAACCACAACAATTTGTAAGGAGTACCAAGACATATATAACACCTCAATATCAATATAATTTAATGAAAAACAAAAACGTTATTGTCGTTTAAAAATGAACATTCGAAAAACGATGCACGTGCATTCGCGTGAACGTTGGTATCTTTTATTACACAGATATAAAGACATACATATTATCTACCTTTACTGTGAATATCAACTAATTCGCTTCGTAAATAAGATAGTTACAAACGTTTTAGTATTATCAAATAAAAAAAACCACACGTGCATGCGCGTGTAGATTGGTAGTTTTGACCATACAGATTAGTTAAGGGTTTCAATGTCTATTTATGATATAAATATCAAAGCATTTTCATGAACAACAAAAAAGTTAGACTGATTGCAAAGTTAGTGTACAAATTTTGTGATGCACGCGCGTGCAAAACAGAATGACTATCATTTTTCATACCTACAAATGAATTACTATCATCCTTTTAAGGTTTCATATCGATCCCTTGTATATTCTGATTTTCCATATTTGTACCAAAATTGCAATGCACGTGCGTGCTTGTGCATGCACTTGCAGACAAATTGACTATCATTCTGCACATCTTCAAATGCTACACTATCATCCTGGAAAGTTTCATATCGATCCCTTTTATAGTTTCTGAGAACACTCCCGGACAAAAAAGTACCGGAGAAAAATAATAATAATAGTAAGAAACAGAGTAAAAACAACATGTTCCCAAACTTTGTTTGGGGAACATAATAAGCTAATGTACACGGCAATTACTGGTAGAATCGTCTGTTATGAATTTTTTGAAAGAAACTATATATATCACGCCCACCTCCCTGTAGACATCCAATCAACACTTCTCCCAGTATAAATCACACCCACCTCCCTGTAGACATCCAATCAACACTTCTCCCAATACAGATCATACCCACCTCCCTGTAGACATCCAATCAACACTTCTCCCAGTTAAGATCACATCCACCTCCCTGTAGATATCCAATCAACACTTCTCACAGTATATATCACACCCACCTCCCTGTATATATCTAATTAACACCTCCCCCAGTTTAGATTACACCCACCTCCCTGAAGATATCCAATCAACACTTCTCACAGTATATATCACACCCACCTCCCTGTATATATCCAATCAACACTTCTCCCAGTTTAGATTATATTCACCTCCCTGTAGACATCCAATCAACAATTATCACAGTATATATCACATCCACCTCCCTGTAGATACCCAATCAACACTTCTCCCAGTTTAGATCACACCCACCTCCCTGTAGACATCCAATCAACACTTTTTCCAGTATATATCACACCCACCTTCATGTAAATATTCAATCAACACTTCCCCCAGTATAGATAAGACCCACCTCCCTGTAGACATCCAATGAACACTTCTTTCAGTTTAGATCACACCCACCTCCCTGTAAACATCCAATCAACAGATCAGACCCACCTCGCTGTAAACATCCAATCAACAGATCAGACCCACCTCCCTGTAAACATCCAATCAACAGATCAGACCCACCTCGCTGTAAACATCCAATCAACAGATCAGACCCACCTCCCTGTAAACATCCAATCAACAGATCAGACTCACCTCCCTGTAGACTTCCATCCACGTGTTTCCGGGCCCCACCGATATCGTTCCGTTCCCATGTCTCGAAGAATTAAGATCCACCACTTTATCCTTCATCAAACTCAGGTTTAACTAAATTTTGAATATAGATCTACAGGTATTTCTTGGAAGTTTAAAGTTAATACACTATCAAAGTAGGTATTCATACATTGAAATCCTTTTCTAAAAACTAAAAAAGACTGATTTTCCGTACCTGTATTGTGTCATTTCCTGTGGAGCGACCATTGTTGTCATGACCAGTACCATAAACAGTCAGTTGGAGATTATACTGCCTTGCAAAAGCTATAGTTTCCTTGACATCTTCACGTGTTGTGGCCTTGACAACAAGCAAGGGAAAATTCTTCCTAATCATGTTACGCATCTGCGTGACGTTACGGTAGGCATTATCCGTGGGCGTTACTGACGTTGAATCGCGCAGTGAATCTGTGAAAGATCCGAAGATGCTGTAAACCCGAGCACAGGGTTCTCTTTGAGAGCAGAGAAGGGACATCGGTTGAGTACTAGTGACGTAGATATCCGGAAAACAGGGATCATCAGGATAGCAAAAAGGAATCCTCGAATGACAGAGTTCGGTGAAGAGTAGGACACTGCTGATAGTCAAAACATTCATTCTACAAAAGATTTAATTTTGATTTGATTTGATGTTTTCCGCCACACTCAACAAATTTTCAGCTATATATTCTACAAAAGAGGAAGTTTGAAACGATTATACGACTAAATAGGAGTAGAAATGCAAACTTCTCAATCATTAATCCAGTTACATGTATAATCCCAGGGTATCTATTTTCGCGTAGTTTCGTTATATTGCTTTATTCCCAGGGTATCTATTTTCGCGTAATTTCGTTACATTGCTTTATTCTCAGGGTATCTATTTTCGTGTAGTTTTGTTATATTGCCTTATTCCCGTGGTATCTATTTTCGCGTAATTTCGTTATATTGCTCTATTCCCAGGGTATCTATTTTCGTGTAGTTTCTTTACCTAGCTTTATATCGTTATATTGAAAGCTATTTTTTAGATTACATCTTTTAGTCAATGTATTAATATCGCAAAACTTTCTCATCGAATATAGATAGAAAACCAATCTCAACAATCAAGAGGTCCATGCACCGTAAAGGCAAGACAAAGGCTATAACATAGGAGTAAATTACTGGCAAGAGTACTTTTGAAACACAAAGAATTGAATGGCTTCAGCTTTTCAGACAAAATTTCATATCTCCTTTCCAGCTAAATGCTTCGGGCCTGGACAAATATTTTAACGACCGACTAAGGTCTCAACAAACCGTCTTGTCAAAAGCAATCTCCGTGCGAAATATGATGTTTAATTGTCTCTCCAAGTATAACATAAATCCCTGAAATAAATATTTCTAACACAACAAGTCGTGGTAGATCGGTAAGTGGTAGAGCGTTCGCTTTGTAACCGCGTGGTCGTGAGTCCGAGCCCAGCTTGTACCATGACCAAGTCAAACCTAGGACTTGAACATAGGTAGTGATTGTTCCTTCGCCAAACGTTCAGCATTTAGAAGTGAGAATCACATGTCTTTCGGATATGATCGTAGCAACGGAGGTTCCGTGTCGCGGTAGGCGTTGACACGTTAAAGAACCCTCCCTGTTACGGCGAAGAGCGCTAAGCATATGTCTAAATTTATAGTAATGTACGTCAAGTACAACTGATGAAGTCTCAATAAAAGGTAAAGATAACGAACAGTGATCAATTTCATAACTCCTAGAAGCAATACAAAATAAATATTTGGGCAAATGCGGACCCCTGGACACACCAGAGGGTGGGGTCAGGTGCCTAGGAGGAGTAAGCATCCCAAGTCGACCGGTCACACCCGCCGTAACCCCTATATCCTGATCAGATAAACGGAGTTATCCGTAGTTAAAATCAGTGTGCCAAGAACGGCCTAACAATCGGTATGAAACGTCAGACAGCATTTGATCTAATGATAGGTTACATTGACGAACTAGATCGTTATAACGACCATAGAAATTGCGAAATGCTGACTTCAATCGAGACTGTTGCAACCCTTGTGCCATCAACTTGTTTGTCAGTAGCTTACCTCGATTTAAAAACTGACCATACGCAGAACAAGTCCTTGCGTATCGAATCATGTGAGAGATATAAACACCATATGCAGGTGATGATGGAATATTGCTACATAAATATGGTAAGTTGACGACGTAGAAGCTGAAATCATCCTGCTTGTCATACAGTTGAGTTATCAGCTTGCCGTTAATGTCTACTTTCAAAAAAATATCTAAGTATGAAGCTGTGGACGACTCTGTGGTGTTTTTTATTTCGAGCTCACATGGATATATCAAATCGAAATAAGAATGAAAGTTATCATTGTTGATAGACAAAACGTCGTCGATATATCTAAATGTCGAATTGAAGGCCACAACAAGAGATGTCTTCTTTTAGTGTATACGTTTTAGAATAAATTCTGCTTCATATGAATATAGAAACAGGTCAGCTAACAAAGGAGCACAATTCGGACCCATGGCCATGATGGGAATTCCAACAGACTGTTGGAAGACCTGATCACCAAAGACCACGAAGATATTGTCAACGAGGAACTCAAGCGTATTTTTTATTTCATCTTCAGAGTACTTGTGATATGCTCTCACCGTGCTTTCACAGTGCGCTCTCCGTTCAAAGTTTTGCGTTCACAAATTGTTCACCTGAACTCCCCGTCCAGGTCTCATCTACATTATACATACAGACCTCTCCTGACTGCCGCAGTACAAGAAACAGACTTCTATATTGTGAGTCCGCGATTCTCACGTGGGCAAATAACACTAAAGAAGTACTTCGTAGTTAAAGCATGAAAATATTGACATTAAGAGCATTAATGTAAAAGTATGGATTTTATTTTAAACATACAATGATCAAAAGATCACTTAAAAGTAGGGATACTCTGTCCAAATTATACCGAGCAAACGGAGCAAGGCTCTAAAGGTAACACGTACGTAAAAGAAAAATGAGAAAATTAACAACGAATAGAGATAATCTCTACATAGACCATACGTTAACGGAAAATTTTGTGATCCATATGGGCGCCGCCATTTTGTTTTGCTCATTAATTGCTTCTACCGTCATTCGTGTTTTAATTTTGAATGCCAAAAATACAAGACTGACGTACAGTTTGTAATTAAACACTTATTTTGTTGAAAATGAATGGTAATCTATTGACGGTGCTACCATTTGAGCGAGCGCAGCTACATGTGTGTACATATTTTGTAATGTTCATGATTTGATCAGGTTCAATTTAAACAATATATAAATACTCAGTGCATGAATAAAACTAGGCAGCAGAAACAGCCCATTTCTCCCACGGTTTTATATTAAATTATTAAAACATAAAACATATTACATATAAACATGATGAATATGATTGGAATATCTTTATATTATATTCAATTTATTTTTGCTGCCTTCACTGACTTGCTTAACATCTGACGCACGACTTGTTCTGAGCTCTTGACTGCCTCTACTTTCCTTAGTTCTACTCTCAATCTTTCCAAGTCACTAATTGTGTGATAAAAATGCCCAAGTCTTGTTGCAAACCTTTCAAGTTTGTAAAAATGTGTGAACAGCACTGCCTTTGAACATAAAACGCTTTTCAATATAATGATAATTTTAAATAAATCGAGAAATTCAACACTACTGCACATATATGCGCGGACCTCCACCCCCCACCCCACCCCATGCGTACCCATTTAGTTTTTTAAAAATGAAATTGATATAACAATTCCCTTTTAGCAATGGCATGTTTCAGAAGAGAAAATTAAAACAAATTTTATAACATTGTGCATAATCCTAGTTGTAACACAATGATGAAATATTTCAGCATTCGCATATAATAATTGAGCAACTTGCAACATATTTGAGCCCCTCTCCACTGTTGCTGTAATGATCCACAATGATTTATTCACAAAACTAGAATCAATTAATGATTTCTCAGTCGTTAATAGCAAATGGCATTGTTGGTTATCATGGAGGGGGGGGGGGGGGGGGGTCGTGGCAATCTCTCACCAGAGGGCGTATTACACTGCGCTACAACACCTCCGTCAACGTCTAAATGTCAAGATTCTTGGCAAAACTTACCTATACCTATAGCATCATGGATAATAATTTTATAAGTAGGTTCACAAAAACAACGAATTCCATGATTATACTAGTATTATTGAATGAATGAATATTTATATAAACCTTCTAATTCGCTCAGGTGTCTCATATTTACCATCTTCTGATTTTAAAAAATTCAGAGAAGTGTTTGATTTGCTCAGATATTATCATTACAGTTCGATATGCTAAGTTAGTTTTTGTACATTTTGATATAACTTTTTAGACGTTGACAGAGGTATTAGTGGAGCGTAGCGGGAACGATAACTGTGGGTAGAGATTGGGGTCGTGGTGGTTTGCATTACCGGACGTGTCTATTTTTTGACGCTGAAAAAACAAAGATTTCAACAACGAAAATGTTTTCGATCCGGCCGAATTCCATCGATTTTTTTTGATTTTTTTTTTTTGATTTTTTTTTTTTTTTTTTTTTTGTTGTTGTAATTTTTAAATTT
This sequence comes from Ostrea edulis, assembly GCF_947568905.1. Taxonomy (NCBI): domain Eukaryota; kingdom Metazoa; phylum Mollusca; class Bivalvia; order Ostreida; family Ostreidae; genus Ostrea; species Ostrea edulis. Next base: position 63,897,403 of record NC_079172.1, on the reverse strand, counting down.
TATAGCTTAAATTCAGTACCTGTGCTCCCTAACATAATTTAACATGTTAGTCTTTTTTTTTTTTTTAGTTAGATTAACCAATTCCAGTTGAGACATTAAATATTAATCAGATTTGTGGTGTGCAGTCGCTTATACTCTTCAAACCTACTTCTCAAAGCGTCCTCTCTCTCTCTCTCTCTCTCTCTCTCTCTCTCTCTCTGTGTGTGTGTGTGTGTGTGTGTGTGTGTGTGTGTGTGTGTGTGTGTGTGTGTTTATTCGATGCTATATTACATATGTCTGTTTACGTATATTCTCTTGGTAGCATGACTTTTATAAACGGAAATAACAAGTATTTAGATCATCCACTGTCAGATTTATCATGATGTACATCAAAACGTAAACATGACGTCACACATAATCTTACCCTGCCTTTCATAAACTTCGTTAAACATTAAACCTAGATCTAATGGTGCACTGAATTTTCGAGCTAGGAGACAACAAGATTAGGATGAAATCCACGTAAGTTCACAATCATAGTCCAAGACATGACTTTGCGATATCTCAGCCATTTTTGACAAGGGACTTCTGGGATTGGCATCAAAAACATTTCTTGTTACAATCCCTCACCAGAGGGCGTTACGCTAGTGAAGCTTGCGTAGCGCGCCCTCTGGTGAGAGAATATTCTTGTTAAAGGTTTAGATTTAGCTCGGATTATTTCGCGCGCTTTAGTCATTAAAGTTCGCAGTACAAGCCGGCTCGCTGAGCTCGCTATAATCATCAACGTTACAGGTTTTTGCCAATCATCAAATAGAAACACTATAATAGAGAGCGGAGCTCTCCCTATAGGTAACACGTATATACATGTTTAAAAGGAAAATATAGGAAAATAATGAAAAATTAAACCATACCTATGGAACTTGAAAAGTTTGGTACCAATGGCGTCGATTCGAATATTAGCGCGTGGACATGTATTCCTCCATTTTGAATCTCGTCTACCCTAGTTCACGTCGTTCTGAGATGTTACATAAAATCCGTAAAAGCATGTAAATCTTATTTTCTTAATCATATACACTGTATAATCACTCCATGATTAACGCCATGTTTTTTGTTGTTTTTTTTTTTTTTTTTTTTTTTTTGGTTTTTTTTTTGGGTTTTTTTTTGGGGGGGGGGGGGTTGTGGTTCAAACGTTATGTTTGTAAATTTGCTAAATAACGACGCTGAATATGACGTCACAATGTACTGTTTACATCAATTGCGTTATATTTCCCGCGTTCAATATATAGGCGGATCAAATGTCCAAAATTAGGATGCTTTGATACAGCTCCGTCCTCGTGCTAACTTCGGGTTGTTTTTGTCCTGTTTTAGATATAGATACTAATGCCAAAACTTTTTTGCTTCGTCCTCAAACACGGTCATGCCGTAAAACATAATATGATTACGGTGTGACCGTTGGGGCGAGCGCAGCATATCTGAATACATTTTCAAAAAAAATTATATTGAAAACAATACGTAGGATTACTGTCTTGCTCTTCTCGCCAATGTAGGAACCAGTTTAGCGGGAAATGCAACGAGCGTGTTGTGACGTAGCCTGGTAGTTGTGACGTGACTGTTTACATTTCTTTAGACAATATTTTAAAAAGAAAAAGAAAGGGGGAAGAATATGATTGTCATCCTTTCCTTTCAAATAAGAAAGGTTTATAATACTTCAAAGATTTTTTTTTTATTATTATTTTACGAATCGAACCATCCGCCATTTTGTACGAGGGACTTCTGGGATTGGCGTCAAAAAAATTTTGTTGTTAGAGGTTGAGATTTAGCTCGGATTATTTCCCGCGCTCTAGTCATTAGAGCTCGCAGTACGAGCCAGCGCTCCGCGCTGGCTCGCTATCAGTATCACGACTAAATAGATGAACGAGTTCTTTCAAGAGTTCTTTAAATAAACATATACGATATATGGCTTCGCGCTGGCTCGCTATTAAATATATAGCACTACATACTAGTTTATAGGAATCAATTTTTTAAACGGGAAGACCATGCAAACTTCATCCGGGGGCTCTGGATATATTTTCTAAAGCAAATAATATGTATACGGTGTGACCGTTGGCCCAAGCGAAGCATACACGTAACTCCGTGTCCCGAGTGGTAATCATAATTCCGTTAAGTACGGTAGAATATTATTCATTTAAATATATATATATTGAATGAAATTTCCTTGCGCTAAACACCCAGTAACATCCCAATATTAAAGGAGTTTATATGGGGACAACAGTTGTACACGATCCGCCTATTCATTGAACGCGGGAAATAAAACGCAAGGCGACGTAAATTGTGCATTGTGACGTCACATTTAGCCTCGACTTTTTTCTCTTTTCAAAGCAAACAATTATTAACAACAATAATACATTCCGTATGCAATGAAAAAGGCCGTTAAAACTAAGCAAAATTAACCAATAACTTCAAAATGTTAAAAAAGTAACCGTAATTTTATCGTATATTCTTATTCAAAGAAACTCATGAACTCGTTCATCTATTTAGTCGTATTACTGTTTTATATGTAGAAAAAGTCTATTTATTTGCTAAAACCTGTTACAATGATAATTATACTATTCACTTTGAACAAACTGAGTGTTTAAATTACGAATTGCATGTTAGAGTCTTCTATTATTGGCATTCAAAATAAAACACGAATAACTGTTGAAGCAGGTAATGAAAAAATTAATGGCGGCGCCTATATGGATCACGAAAATTTCAGTGAACGTATATAGAGATTATCTCTTTTTCTTTTGTTGATTTTGACTTTTTTCTTTTTCATACGTGTTACCTTTAGAGCCTTGCTTCGCGGACGGGCCTTCGGCCCGTCCGAGCTTCGCTCGGTAATAATTGCATAAGTTCATAAATTCTGTCATAGAAATAGTTAATCACAAATTCATAAAAAAAATATGACAACTAGTATTGTTTTAACAGATGGTAAAGTGGTGGTCCTAAGTAAATTTTTGAATTCTATACAGTGCTGTGAATAAATTAAATCTGCATTATGTAAGGAGCTTCAAAGCAAGTTTTCGCTATTCTACTGAAATAACACGTTCTGTTTTCACTATTTCTTAATTATTTCATCTGATCCTTCGTTCAATGAACTTGTTTATTTAAAGATGATTTGTGACTACTAGAATCCTTCATTAGTGCGAGTGTGGGATAGGGAAATTCCACCGAGGGGACAAATCTAGGATGAGGCTTTGCCGAGTCCTAGACAGCGAATCTTGTTCAAGAGATGGGATTTCCCTATCCCACACGAGTAAATAATGAAGGATTATTTTTCTCACATTTTACCTACAGTTTAGTGCATAAATTTAGGAGCTTTGAGAAAATTCTAAATAATCAAAATCCTGATTTGAACTTCAATGCAAAAACTAATTAGATAGGCAAAAAGAGCATACCCGAAAATGGTTTACACTGAAGTGTAAACTAAAAAACTCAAGATTGTCCACCAGAAAGCTGTGCTGCATTAAATTTAAAGAAAACAATGCCAAATATTTTACTTCACCGTGTAACGTAAATCTTCACCGTGTAACGTAAATCATAGAAAATATATGACGTCTCAATCAAATGACGTCGCAGCAGTGTGAGACTAATAGAATCCTTCATTAGTACGAGTGTGGGATAGGGAAATTCCACCGAGGGGACGAGATTCGCAGTCTTGGACGAGGCTTTGCCGAGTCCTAGACAGCGAATCTTGTTCCAGAGGTGGAATTTCCCTATCCCACATGAGTAAATAATGAAGGATTATTTTTCTCACATTTTAACTACAGTTTAGTGCATAAAATTGGGAGCTTTCAGAAAATTTTAGATTATCAAAATCCTCATTTGAACTTCGATGCAAAAACTAATTAGATAGGCAGAAAGATCATACCCGAAAATGGTTTACACTGTAAGCGTAAACTAAAAAACCCAAGGTTGTTCACCAGAAAGCTATACTACATTAAAATTTAAAGATAACAATGCAAAATATTTTTACTTCACTGTGTAACGTAAATCTTCACCGTGTAACGTAAATCATAGAAAATATATGACGTCACAATCAAATGACGTCGTAGCAGTGTGAGACAGAAAAATCTCACATGGCTGTCTCACATGGGTAAAGTCGATCTCACACTGGTGATAATGTGAGAAAGAAAAATCTCACATGGGTAAAATCGATCTCACGCTGGTGATAATGTGAGAAAATATTGTCTTCGGCTCGGGGTTAGGACTTTGTTTCAAACCATAAAGTTCGTCATAGCTAATCACCATTTTACAAGTTAACACCAAAATTACAACTAGTATTGTTTTAACAGATGGTAAAGTTGTGGTCCTATGTAAAATCTTTGAATCCTATATAGTGATCCTAGCTGTGAAAAAATTTTAAAATCTGCATTATGTGAGGAAGCTTCAAAGCAAGTTTTTGCTGTTCTGTCTTCACTATTTTTTTATCATTTTATCTGATTCTTCGTTCAAGATAATTTGTAACAATATTGTCTTCGGCTCTGGTATAATAATTCAAACACTAAAGTTCGTCACCAGTATTATGCTTAAAACCTGGTGGCCGAGAACCAATTCAAGCAGGAATTAAATGTCCTAGCAGAAATCCTTGGATATTTCCAGATACTTTTAAATGTAATTAGATAAAAGTATATTTTTTTGAATAACGATATTTATGCATTGCCAAGACTAGATAAACACGGAGCACAATTTCATTTTTGTCCTACTCAAATTAAACTCCATTTTCACACTAAGAAAGTTGGAGTTTTTTACCGCCTTACCTGTGTAAGTCAGATCCACATTACCAACTCCCAGCATCCATATAGAGCAACTATTGTGTACCATAAAATACAGCGATTTTTAAAATTTTTCTCCCAATTAAGTTGAGAGCCACGTTTTATGATCTCCACGCAAGGCCGACACAAATGACTATGTTTCTCTTCCACTACGGTGCTTTTGTCATTTAACGTCACTAGATATCGATCTTTGTCTCTATGTTATCTCCCTCATCTAAATTGTAAGCTTGTTTTCTGTCTTGTCTTATTTTCCAAATGGTCTGCTAACACACGCACGCACGCACACACACATGCACTATGGCAAGCCCTTTTAGTATTTTTTCGAAACATAAGATATCTCTTTGAATTCAAAAAGTATATCTTATTTTAAGGAAATATCTTTTAATTTTAGATATCTCTTAATTTTAAGAGATATCTCTCTAAAAAAGATCTCTTTCACTAAGACTTTTTTAGACTCTTTTACTTTTAGAGATATTCCTTTCACTCTGAGGGATTTCTCTTTCAATTAGAGATATATCTCTATTACTTTGAGAGATATCTCTTTCATTTAAAAAGATATCTCTTTTACTCTGAGAGATATCTTCTTCTTTTTTACTATGATAGATATCTCCTTCACTTAAAGAGATATCTTTCTAAGAATTCCTAGATAGATATCGCTCAAAGCATAAGAGATATCTCATTAATCGTTGAAAAAGAACTTGAACAGAAAAAGATATATCATTCCAATATCTTTATTACTTTGAATACTTAAGGAATTCTCCCTATACCGGAAGCCCACCAAAGTAAATCTTACCATGACGGCTGCAATCCAGGGCGAAGATTTTGCGTTTACCGCATGTGAAATGCATACAGGTAACAAAGACAATAAATTGTCAAAATATGCGAGCTTGATTGGATTTACATTCTCAGCAACTTGATAACGTTACCCCAATCACCTCTTCAACCTTTTTCGTAATTTTTACTCTAAACGTATTTTGATTATCCAAAAATAGGGTTACATCATGCTAGGGAGAAGTCAGTATGATTACCGGGGAAAATCTGTTAAATTTAAAGAGATATCTCTTATTGAAAATTTAAAGATATATCACTCTAACTTAAAGGACACAACGCATGTTTCTAAACTTTTTCATTTTTTCATCAAAATTAACTCTTTTTATGCCTAAAACTACTTTAAATGTGTTTTAAATGAAATATTTTGCGTAGTTTTCGAGTTTGAAAACGATGAAATTCAAATCTTGCGATATTCATATTTTCTTTCGCTAGTTTACGCGCCATTTTGTGTGACGTCATATGCGCCCTCGGGTTTGAAAACATCTATTAGCCATTTCATAAACAGATTAGATTTAATCGACAAAAAACCAATTGTCACGTTAACGGCTTGTAAATAATAATGCATTAAGATGTTTTGTACCGTGCTCGAGTGTACTAGTTGTCGGTAGAAAGCATTTAAACTGAGTATTTTTCAATTTTTCGAAGGAAGGTACGAGAAAAAAGACGTGGATAATTTTTTTGTTGGAACAAGAACTTTACCTTAAAAAACACACCCAGTCACCTTTTCAAACATCGCTTGGACAGAGACCCTGATAAACTGATAAAAAATGGATATATCGAAGCTATAAGCACTGGTAGGCCTATAGCATACATTCTGATTTGCTCAATTTAAAGTTAGGAAATAAAATATTCTATTATTTGTATAATTAAAAGTTCAATTATTTTGTATCTTTATTTTTTGTTGTTGTAAATCTACCAGTTGGTAGAAGTTACATTGTATCGTCAATATATGTTGTTACAAGGTGAAGGTCAGTTGATCCGAGTGTGTATTGAATTTGAAGAATTATAAAATTATTTCTTTATTGAACTCGTAGCATCTTGAGTGCGTCAGTAGGCTATAACGCCGTTCTCCCACTTCGTACTTCCTAAAGACGTGCAGATCACAATTCAAAAATATTAATAAGATTGCTTTATCAAAATAAAATAATGTGATTACCACTCTAAATTTGAATATTTTTATTGATTTGTGTGTGCGTTGTCTTTTTCTTTCTTTCCGAAATGCACGCGTGACAATAGCTTGGCATAGGGGCCTAGTTGTCAACAATTTAACGTATCATAATTTGTCTAATCCAAAAATAAATAATGATTGCACTGTTTATTTTAGAAAAACAGCGCCAATTACAGATGTATAAAGGAATAACATCCCCAAAACAGCTTGTAGACAGCTACCCATATAAACATTATTTACTCACAATTTTGCCGATTTCATACACGCTTTACTCGCTATATTTGGGTATTTACATCGTTATATGTGTGCGCTGGTGGCGAACACATATAAAACTCGGACAATTTGTCAACATCGATTTAAATGTTGCCCATGGTACATGTAAATGAATTAGGCCCCTAAAAGTTGAGTTTTTAATAATATCTCGCAGTACTTTCACAATCCGAAGGGCGCATGTGACGTCACTGTACCACGTGACTACCTCCCTATTTAACTTAACTTTTTGAAATCGGGGCTTAGATTTAAGTCTGTATTGTGGTTAATTATCGCAAAATTTCGGCGAACGAACTATTAGAATTAATTACTATAAGCATAAAGAAGACAAAATGCATGTAATATTGTATACTTTGAAAACATGAGATGTGTCCTTTAAAGAGATATCTCTTTTCACATTGATAGAGAAATATCTCTTTACCCTAGAGATATATCTCTTTCTCTTTTAGAGATATCTCTCTAGATAGCTTTAAGGGATATCTCTCAAAGAGAAAGAGATATTTCCCTAGCGTAAAGAGATATCCCTTTTGTTTAAAGAGATACCCTTTTTAGTGAAAGAGATATCTCTTTTGTAAACGTTATGAAAAACGGGATGATTTCAGCTTCTCCATCGTCAACTTCCCATATTCCAAAACAAGCTGCCTATGGAGCCCATGTCTCTCAAATGATTCGATACGCAAGAGCTTGTTCTGCGTATGGTCAGTTTTTAAATCGAGGCAAGCTACTGACAAACAAGTTGATGGAACAGGGGTTTCAACAGTCTCGTTTAAAATCAGCATTTCGCATATTCTATATTCGTTATAACGATCTATAGTTTGCCAACACAACCTATCATTGAGCAAATGCTGTCTGACGTTTTTTATACCGATTGTTAGACCGTTCGTGGCACACTTATTTAGACTACGGATAACTCCGTTTACCTGATCAAGATATAGGGCTCATGGTGGGTGTGACCGGTCGACAGGGGATGCTTACTCCTCCTAGACACCTGATCCCACCTTTGGTGTGTCCAGGTGTCCATGTTTGCCCAAATATCTATTTTGCATTACCTATAGGAGTATAAGATTGATCACTAGTCATTATCTTCACCTTTTATCCAAGTCAATGGGACGAATGGGTTTGAGTTAGCATATACATGTACTGGATTCTAAAACTTCACAGATACATGTACATATCAAGATCCTACAAGTGTTTTCCCAAACCCCTAAATATACTACTCATGAAATTATTAACTGTTGTGAAGGACAAACTAGAAACGTATTATGCCACAACATATGTGAGAAGTGATGTAAATTGAATGTGAAAAAATTTCAAAGCTACAGGGCCTCCGTGACCGAGTGGTTAGAGCATTGCACTCATAATCACACGGCCTCTACCTCTGGTCGGCGCGGGTTCGAATCCCGCTCGCGCCGGTAAGTGAAAAAGTTTCCTAGATTACTTGCGTAAGGTCGGTGGTCTTTTTCTAGGTACATATATCTGGGTTCTCTCTTCCACCGATTAAAAACTGGGTGCCACCAGATAACTGAAAAATTGTTGAGTGTGGCGGAAAATCAAACAGTCTGTTGGAATTTTCAATGGCACAAATTGTGCTCCTTTTGTAAGGTAGAATTGATTCGGCTTCTAGAAATCTTTTGTTGTGGCCTTCCACTCGACATTTTTACATAGATGGCGTTTCATACATTAACAATATTTTCATAATATATCGATATGATATATCCTCGTGAAATCCCAATCTCTGGTGTCTTCACGGGTTTGTGTGTGCCCAAATCTGAATTTTGTATTCTTTATAGGATTTATTATATCAAATCGCTGCTTGTTATCTTCATCTTTTTATACAGTAAAACTTTCGTTACAGCGAATTTTAGGAGACCCTTGCATCCAGTAAGATAGTTTGCTTTTACAAATTTAATTTCTACTTTGAATTAATTTAGTGGGGTTTTTTTTTATATTCATTCATACGTACGCTACCACAGAGTTTCATGTTTAGGGAGGCATACTACATCATAATAATGGCTGACTTCCTTCTACAACATGAATGAAAATATAGATATCAACAATATTTGTGTATTCCTTTTAAATTTGATTACCTAGCCGGGTAGATCAGTCGATTAACGTGTCGACTGCTGATCTGTAGATCGCGGGCTCGAGTCTAGCAGGGTTTTTTTTTTTGGTTTTTTTGGGGGTTTTTTCCCTGACTATTTTATGCTAAAACTACATTTTTTGGACAAAATAAAGTCAATTTGACAGGTTTCAATTTCAAAATTGTTTTATACCGAGCGAAGCTCGGACGGGCCGAAGGCCCGTCCGCGAAGCAAGGCTCTAAAGGTAACACGTATGTAAAAGAAAAGTCAAATTCAGCAAAAGAAAGAGATAATCTCTATATACGTTCACTGAAATTTTCGTGATCCATATGGGCGCCGCCATTTATTTTTTCATTACCTGCTTCAACAGTTATTCGTGTTTTATTTTGAATGCCAATAATAGAAGACTCTGACGTGCAATTCGTAATTTAAACACCCAATTTGTTCAAAATGAATAGTATAATTATCATTATAACAGGTTTTAGCAAATAATTACATATAACACCGTAATACGACTAAATAGATGAACGAGTTCATGAGTTTCTTTGAATAAGAATATACGATTAAATTACGGTTACTTTTTTACCATTTTGAATTTATTGGTTAATTTTGTTTAGTTTTATAACGGCCTTTTTCATTGCATACGGAATGTATTATTGTTGTTTATAATTGTTTGCTTTGAAAAAGAGAAAAAAGTCGAGGCTAAATGTGACGTCACAATGCACAGTTGACGTCGCCTTGCGTTTTATTTCCCGCGTTTAATGAATAGGCGGATCCTGTAAAACTGTTCTCCCCATAAAAAAACCCTGAATATTGAGATCTTACTGGGTTTTTAGCGCAAGAAAAATTTCATTAAAAATATATTTTTTAAATGAATCATAATCTACCGTACTTAACGGAATCATGATTACCACTTGGGACACTCGGACAATGACCATTACATGCTTCGCTCGGTCCAACGGTCACACCGTATACATATTATTATATATGTAAGACTCCGAAGTGCGGTGGTCGCTCCAAAGTGCGATGGTCACGCCCAAGTGCAATGCTCTGCGCCAAAGTGCGATGGTTTGTTAACGTTACGGACGCCAAAGTGTGATGGTTACGCCAAAGTCCGATGGTGCGGGGTTCTGCAACGTTTGTGATGTCACGTCATTGTGACGTAATTCTTAACGACTTTCAAAATGAAACCGATGAAATACAAAGTTAGTTTGCCCCCAATGCAGGTTCTTTCTGCTGCAGTGCTGACACCAACTTCTGCGGGATGTATTTGTAACCCGTCGATAGATCTTTTATGTTAAGTTTGTGAGTAAAATGGCCGGAGTTTACACATCGATAAATTCTTCAAAAAGAATGTTTGATTCTTATAATTCCAATTCATTCACTTCATTAACAATTGCAAAAATTTGAATAGTTTCCCCGCACTATGTTATTTGTTTTCAGGCGTGTATGAATACATCGCGTTTTCGGATTTATTGATGTATAAACTCTTGTTCAGCTTTATTTTTGTCCAATCAAAACACTTGTAATAAATAACATTGGAATTATTCCTATATAAAAGTGTATCTTCATTTATCAATCAGATCAGTGTATGCTATATTTAATTTCGTCAATATACATATTGTTGAGAAACATATCTTCAAGAAGCATATATTTTACATGAGTAATACAAGTGATGGTGTGGGTTTTGGGGTTTTTGTTTTGTTTTATTTTGTGATTACTTTGTTGTTCGCGCTGGTTTGGCTGGTAGAAGGAGTGGGATCAGAACATTGTCCATTAATTAAATCCCGCTGGCTTGATCTTAATTATTGACATCTCCTCCGCTTGTGTGTCACTTGTATTGACACCTCTAGAATTAATGTTTAGTGATGAGGGCATTACCGGAACTTAAAAGCAAAAGTAGAAACAATTCGATAAATGTGTTTAAAGAATTGAATAAAAATGATTCTTTAGAAAATAAAATTCGTTATAAACGGGTACAAATGCATTGTTTTTATTTTAAGGGGGGTAGAAATAAGTTCATCATAAAAGCAAATTCAATATATATATTCAAATTCCTTATAATCGATCCTCTGTGATTCAGAATAAACTTTGTTGAATCTGTAAATTCGATGTATTCGTGATCAAGTTTTACTGCATGCTGAATAATAAAACGAACGCACTAAATATTCAATAAGAACACATACATGACTAACAGGGAATACTAAAGCGAACACACTAAATATTCAATAAGAACACATGATACATGTATAACAGGGAATAATAAAGCGAACAAACTAAATATTCAATAAGAACACATACATGTAACATGAATAACAGTGAATAATAGTGCCCCCCCCCCCCCCCCCCCCCCCCCCCCTCCTGAACCACCATTCTCTTGTGGTGGTACTCCAACATTCAGTGTGTAATACATATTTCCATTATTTCCTTATATGGAGCCTTTAAACAGACCTAGATAGACACATGCACTTCAAAGGCCATCAGCAATTTCAATGATGCGTTAATTCTCAGTCTGGACCACGCTGAAAATCACTCTCAACGTTGTATCAATGTTATTCTTCCTAATCAGTTCTGTCCTATTGTACACGATAGAAGTATTGACAAACAGAGAAAAACATTGTTTATCATCAGCGATTTTGCAGAACTAAATTGTCTCAGTTCCGAACCTACGCACTGATCACACGTGAAGAAGACATCAGGGTCTTCCCGGAGTTTGGTCTTATAAAGTCGGTCATAGTTCGATCCCCAGAACTTTTTCTGCCAGTCGGGAGTGGACTGTCCAGCCTCATTGGGATACATCCCGTTTCCAAATTTTGCGAATTCTCTGTTTCTTTCAACACTCTTGTAACAAATTCCCAGAATTTCATAGATTCCAGCTAATCCGAATCCCAAGTACCCAGTCATCGCCAGGAAAGCGTCTCGGAAACCAGGATGAACTGACGTGGCCTCTGTTCCGACTTTGCGCATCTTCCCTGTAAACAGAAAGAAACGCTACACGGATCGTTACTTCTGGGATTGATCAAATAAAGATTCATTCTACTTATTTCAGTCATTGATAGCAATAATCTGAAATGGTTTAAGCTGAGTTTAGCTGAGACCTCAGTTCAGTTTCTCGGATCAAAATTTAATCTGGCATTAGACGTGATAGGACTTATCGAATAAAACTTTTATGATAAAAATAACAAAAACAAAAGATTATTTGTGAACACTGGTGCCTCCGTATTGCCAAACTTCAAGGTTAGAAATGGGGTTTATAACAAGAGGCCCAGGGGCCTTATAGGTCATCTGAGCATCATGTAACAACCTTCCAATGTTTGAATTAGGTTTGTGTTTAAATATAAGAATTTTACTTTTGGATGGAAGAAACATTGAATAGCTATGTGGTCATGAAGTACATGTGTCATTGTAGAAGAAGATTTTTTAAAATTACACTCATTTTGATGGTTTTTGCCCCACCCCTCAGGCCCCAGGGGGGCAGGGACCACGAATTTCACAATTTTGTTCCCCTCCACCCACAGATGCTATATGCCAAAATTGGTTGAAATTGGTTCAGGGGTTTCAGAGAAGAAGCTGAAAATGTTCAAATGTTAACGCACGACGACGGACAAAAACAGAAGATTTTCAAAGAAATATTGCATTTTCACTATATAATCAATCAGCCCCGCCTTTGCACCAGAACCCCTGACCCAGGGGCCATAAATTTCAGTTTTGAAAGAAGCATCCTTGATCATTATTATCATACTATTAGTTTGTCTACTTAATACCCAGCAGCAGAGGAGAAGATTTTCAAAGAAATAAAATGCATTTTCACTATATGATCAATAGGGCCCCACCCTAATACCAGAACCCCTGACCCAGGGGCCATGAATTTCACAATTTTGAAAGAGGCATCCTTGCTCATCATTACCATGCTATTAGTTTGTCTACTTAATACCCAGAGAAGAAGATTTTCAATGAAATAATGCATTTTCACTATATGACTTATAGAGCCCCACCCTAGCACCAGAACCCCTGATCCAGGGGCCATGAATTTCACAAATTTAAAGAGGCATCCTTGCTCATCATTACCATGCTATTAATTTGTCTACTTAATACCCAGAGACAGAGAAGAAGATTTTCAAAGAATTTCTACATTTTCACTATATGACCAATAGAGCCCCACCCTAACACAAGAACCCCTTCCCCAGGGGCCATGAATTTCACAATTTTGGTAGAGGGCTCAACGCTCATTATAATTATGCCCACAGTTTGGCTTCTTGATGTCCAGGAGTAAAGAAGAAGATTTTTTTAAAATTACACTCATTTTGATGGTTTTTGCCCCACCCCTCAGGTCCCAGCGGGGCAGGGACCACGAATTTCACAATATTTCACTATTTTGTACATATTTACAGCATTGTAAGATACATATGTACGTTCACAATCAAGGAATAGTACATATTGTAAAACTTGTAAACACCGCAGAAAGTAAACCAACAGGAAGCACAACAATCGGACAGCTGTTTTATATACATGCAATTCATATTCTATCGATCTAATATTTCAAATAGGGGAGGGGGGGGGGGCGTAAACCCAGATAAACGTTACTTTAAAAATGGGAGGGGGGGACGTAAACCCAAATAAACGTTACTTTAAAAATATGTCTGTTTAAAAATATGACTGTTTGGTATATGTCACACATAAATTCAGGATGTCAGGTGAAATATTTTCATTTCTATAGACTTTCATTTTACCTGTATTTCCCGAAGAAAGGGAAATACCTGTAAATATATTTTTTATTTTCGACGAAAATCCATTAATACATAGCACTAATTAACATCAATACTAAACACTTAAACCGATATAATATATAATAATTGTATATATAACAGATAAATGAAACTTGTGTGTTTTAAAGTGCGTACTGACAGTTCCATGATTTCTCAAGGAAGCGCCTAACATGTGATTGAAAAAACAACGTTGCAGAAAATCATGCCGTCATATCGTAAAAACGTGACGTCGACTTTACCGCTTGATTTCTCGATAAACGTCACAATGCACTTAAGGGTGGTTTTCGCTTGACGGTATGCCAAAATTGGTTGAAATTGGTTCAGGGGTTTCAGAGAAGAAGCTGAAAATGTTCAAATGTTAACGCATGACGCACGACGAACGACGACGGACAAAAACAGATAGCAATAGGTCGCCTGAATGATTCAGGTGACCTAAAAATTGTATGAAAAGAAACGTCTTGTCACGAGGAATATACATGTGAATTATGAAAGCTCTATCACCAACCATTCAAGACAATTGTTTGGTGTAATGTTGCTCTACTTGCATTCTAACAACATTATAATGCGAGGAAGACAACTTCAGAGGATGTTTTTAGAACACAAGACTTGGTTCAAGGCTATGATTTACATTGTTTTTACATGCTTACCTCCAATCAGTGTAGCCGTGTAGCCCGTCTCTGAATACGTTGTGGGTTTATCTAATACCGACTGCCTCACGTAATCTCTAAACTCAGTGGTGAGGCTGCTTGTAGGGATTAGAGAGTTAAAAATAAAGATAAGGTAATATGGGAATTCTTCAGTCATCTCTTTCTCGTACTCCAAGAAAGTTGGGTACTCTTTGATTTCGAAATATCTCTTTGTCGGCAGGAAGTCAATGAGACTTTCCAGGTACCTGTAGGAGGCTGTGGTGTTTGATCCCAGGTGATTTAAAACAAACGTCACGTGTCCCCTAGATCCGTACTCATCAGTCTTTCCATCGAAGATGAGATAACCACCCCACTCGTGAGGTAAATCATCGGTGAACAGTTCCGTTACTTTTGTGTATACTTGAGCGAACACATCTTCAGTCCATACTGTATACATGGGATAAATCATTGTGAGTCTGATGACTTTCTCTGGTGGGGTGTGTAATTTAAATACAAGTCTGGTGGACACACCAAATGTGCCCCCTCCACCGCCAGCCACAGCCCAGAAAAAATCCGTGTCGGTGACGTTAGAGGTGCTTCCATTGGTGTAGATAGTGTGGACGAAGTCCTTTGTTGCTGTGATGATTCTACCATCCGCCATGATTATTTCCACCTCCAGTAAGTTGTCAATGGCCATTCCATAGAAACGGCAGATTGGGCTCAGTCCCCCTCCGAGAGTGTATCCACCCATCCCTACAGTCTGGGTGCTACTGCCAACGATGACTCTCCTGTGCTTGTCAACCTACGGATAGTAGATATCCATTCAACACTTTTCCCAGTATAAATCACATCCACCCCCCTGTAGACATCCAATCCATACTTCTCCCAGTATAGATTACACCCACCTCCCTATAAACATCCAATCAACAATTCTAGTATATATCACACCCACCTCCCTGTAGACATCTAATCAACAGATCAGACCCCCCCCCCCCTCCCTATAGACATCCAATCAACACTTCCCCCCAGTATAGATGACACCCACCTCCCTGTAGACATCCAATCAACAGATCAGACCCACCTCCCTGTAAACATCCAATCAACAGATCAGACCCCCCCCCCCCTCCCTATAGACATCCAATCAGCACTTCTCCCAGTATAGACCACACCCACCTCCCTGTAAACATCCAATCAACAATTCTAGTATAGATCACACCCACCTCCCTGTAGACATCCAATCAACACTTCCCCCAGTATAGATGACACCCACCTCCCTGTAGATATCCAATCAACAGATCAGACCCACCTCCCTGTAGACATCCAATCAACAGATCAGACCCACCTCCCTGTAAACATCCAATCAACATATCAGACTCACCTCCCTGTAGACTTCCATCCACGTGTTTCCGGGTCCCACCGATATCGTTCCGTTCTTATGTCTCCAAGAAGTAAGATCCACCACTTTATCCTTCATCAACCTCAGGTTTAACTATATTTAAGAGATATATCTACAGGTATTTCTTGAAGTTTAAAGTTACACACTATTAAGGTATTCAATATATAACGAAAGGATAATGAACAATTTTGAAGGATTTAAATCAACATAAATGTTTATTGTTATATATAATGATTGATTGATTTTATATTGTTTAACGTCCCTCTCGAGAATTGTTCACTCATATGGAGACGTAATCATTGCCAGTGAAGGGCTGCAAAATTTAGGTCTATGCTCGGCGCTTACGGACTTTGAACAGGGAGGGATCTTTATCGTGCCATACATGCTGTGACACGGGGCCTCGGTTTTTGCAGTCTCAACCAAAGGACCGCCCCATTTAGTAATGAGGACCTATTCTAACCCGGGTCTCCACGGGATAATGATAAAAGTGAAATAAATGAAATTCACATGATTAGTAAGTGATTAGAAGCCAACCTCTTTGCACTTGAGACATTTTTAAAGAGTTATCTGCCCTATGGAAAAATAAGGAAAATCTATTTTTCTAAAGATGTGTGTGGTACATAATTTATTTTATTTCATATTTTCATAAAGAGAAAGTGTGTGTCACTTTCTACCAAGAGATTTGTGTGAAAATATTTCTTTAAAAAATATTTTCATAAAACATGCTCTTCCCGTAGACTTCAAAGGCCTACGTGGCCGAGTGGTTAGAGCATCACGCTTAAAATCACACGGCCTCTCACCTCTGTCGGCGTGGGTTCGAATCCCGCTCGCGCCGGTCAGTGAGAAAGTTTCCCTGTTTACTTTCGGAAGGTCGGTGGTCTCTCTCTTCCACCAATAAAAACTGGGCGCCACCAGATAACTGAAAAATTGTTGAGTGTGGCGGAAAACATCAATCAATCAATCAATCCCGTAGACTTCGATGCTAAGGTCTAAGTGAAATAAATCAAGCAGTAACCAAAATTTTGAAAATTCCTTTAGTCGATTACTTTTTGATTTGATGAACCCTTCAAATTATACCATGATTATAAAAAAAAATCCCA
Source organism: Ostrea edulis (assembly GCF_947568905.1). Classification (NCBI taxonomy): domain Eukaryota; kingdom Metazoa; phylum Mollusca; class Bivalvia; order Ostreida; family Ostreidae; genus Ostrea; species Ostrea edulis. The sequence goes on along the minus strand of NC_079172.1, from coordinate 63,880,375 downwards.
CCATCCATCTACTAAAAAGGTTTAAAATATGGTTTTTTGATTGATTTTGACTACGGATAACTCCGTTTACCTAATGAAGATAAAGGGTTCACGGTGGGTGTGACCGGTCGACAGGGGATTCTTACTCCTCGTAAGCACCTTATCCAACCTCTGGATATCCAGGTGTCCGTGTGTGCCCAACTTTTTATTTTGTATTGCTTATAGGAGTTATGAGATTGATCACTGTTCGTTATCTTCAACTTAGATAGATAGATAGATAGAATACTTATTTTCCGTACCTGTAGCGTGTCATTTCCTGTGGAGCGACCATTGTAGTCATGACCAGTACCAAGAACAGTCAGATGAAGATTATATTGCCTGGCAAAAGCTATAGTGTCCTTGACATCTCCACGTGTCTTCGCCATGACAACGACGAAGGGATAACTGGTCCTAACCAGGTTTCGCATCTTTGTCACATTAATGTAGGTCTCATTCTCTGTGGGGAAAATCACTGTTGCATTTGGCAGTGAGATCGTGAAAGCGTTGATGACGCTGGCACTCGGAAAACAGGGATCCCTGGGATAACAGAATACATGAGTCATGGATTGACTCGGAACTGGAAGGAGCATCAAGAAAACAATGACGATCGGCATCGCCATTCTGAAAAACAATGTCTCATCCAAAATTAGTCTATCTTCTAGTAGTTGTTGCATGGTTGTTGGTTTTTGATCTATTATAATAAATGAATCGCAAAGATGGATTGATCGATTGATTGTTAACTTTTTAACATCCCTCTCGATAATCTTTCACTGACTCATATGGAGACATCACTATATATACATGTATATAGGTCGTGTAAACTTTGATACCCCATTGTGCCCTTATCCTATTCCTGGGGACCACAAAGTGAATAAATTTGAATCGGCTTACACGTTGATGTGACTGAATGACTAATCATGACTCTGTTGTTCTTCGTGAAAATACTTTTTAAAGATTTGAACAAACTTTGAATCTGTACTATCTGAAAATGCTCGCACATTAGTTATCAATATACACTGTAACTAATTATGGCCCTGTTCTCGAGAAGATTTTAGATTATTAAATATGTATATCCCCATGTAAAAGTTTTATCCCCTATTGCAGCTCCCACGCTACCCATGGGGGGGGGGGGGCATGATTTGGACAAACTTAAATCTTTTCTGACTTACCCAGCAGATCTTGAGAGGATCTTAAAATGATCTCATATTTTCTTGATTATCTCCTCTTAAAAGGGGTTGTGCCCTCTTGAATTCTTTTACCCAATAGTCTCCCATTCCCCAGACTCTCGCTCTCGAGACTTTGTACGAGCGATATTCTATCTTACTTGTGTGACCAGTAGAGGGCGCCATACCAAAACAATAACAATGGTTACTCCTGATGAGGATATATGTTTGTTTGTTTTTTTGTTCGTTACAAGGCAAACAGAGATATTTCATTGTGTGTTGAACCAAGATGTCTTTTAGTTTTGAAGACTGAAGGTCTTTCATTTGAAAATTGAAATTTCGCCTTTGTAAACAAACTTTGGCAGTTGCTTCGAACTTCATTTCCTCCACGTTTCTCTATCAGTCAATCAGAAACAATACCGATTTATCGGTAAGCTTCCATTTGACATCACAAAAATAGAATACCAATCATACCAGACTCTCGCTTGCGCAAAGTCGCGAGAGCGAGAGTCTGGGGAAAGCGAGGCTATTCACTCTGTATCAAATTTAGTTGAAATGAAAGAAAAAGTGAGCAAGCTCACATACCCCACGCTCCAACATTGCTTGTAGTCCAGTCATTCTAGCCAAAAATATAGCGTAACCTCAAACTAATTGCAGCAGAAATTTTTGTTTTCAAACGGTGAGTCAAGGGATGCTCTAGCATATATAAAAAATCGAGAGCACAAAACAAAAGGGAAACGTGTATTTTGGGGGTAAAATCGTACATTTTGATAAAAAAAAAAAAAAAATCACCGAAAACCGGGTTTTGTCATTAATCTTCACACATGAAAGAAACATAATTGCTTTAATCATCAGTGACGGTGTTAACATTTACAAACTTCTTTATTCATATCAAAATTTCAAATGAATGATTTTTTTATGAGGCGTAAAGCCTTATTAGGAAGAAAAATCGATGAAAATGAGAAGAGTTAATATGAAACTCGTAAACATTGATTCTGGCACAAAATAAGATGATATTGATACAAGACAGTTAAAGAAGTGACAATTCATAAAAATTATTTAACAGTTTGAGATTTTAAAATCATGAGTGTATCAGTGGCGGATTTAAGCCCCACCCCCTCCCTAAAATTTTCAAAATTAAGGTAAATCATGGCCTTTTGTTTGGAAATTTGTAAACGATAAAAGAAGCAATCATTTCTTCCACTCTCGGAGAAATAAATGACAAAATGTTTTGATTTATATAATTACTTTTATTGGGAGAACTCTACACAGTGTATCCTTATTAACTACAAAGTTTCACAAAGTTCTATGCAGCAGTATCAGAGGAGTTGCGCTGACAAGAGACTGAAGGACTGACTGACTCACGGACGGGTAAAAAATATTGTGTGGGCTATAATTAGCCCAATGGTTCTGGAGAAGATGAAATTGCGAAAAAATTACAATGCCGACATCGCTGAAAACAGAAAAGTCTTAGGCTTAGCCTAAGGTGAACTAGAGACCAAAGAAAGGCTCATATGAGCTAAAAACCATTAAAAAAAATCCCCAGAAAATTCGGTGTTTCTTTGTTGAATATAGAATTCAACTCGTGAGACCCCCACATTTCCATGAGTGTTAATCGATATCAAAAATTATTCATGTCTCAGGAATGAAATAAAGTCTCTATATACAGTTGTATTTAAATTGTATTCGAACCTCTTGTATGAAGAAAAAAAATAATTAAAGCTGTATGGTCCGAATTACAACATTTTTATTCCATCTCGTAAAAACGCTATTAGATAATCGCACGTATATAGTTATGAGGCTGTATGACATATCATACTTTATTCCACCTGTTTTAACCAAAATTATTTGATTTTAAATCGATGTTTACAAATAACCGCGTCACTCTGCCATTTCAAGTGACAGTCACGTGACCAGTTCAAACTTTCAGATCATCGGTGGTCTTAATGTGTAAAACTCTGTATTTTGTTACAACAGTACTGTGTCATAAGTTTAATAGAAATAAAAATATCAAATACCTCTTAGTAATTCCTTGTTTTACGCTCTTTCAGCCTTAAAACTAGACAGTTGCGTATGAGTTAATACATCATGTTGGGATTCCCCTGACGCGCGTGGGTCTATTTATAGATGTCTAACACCGTATAATTTATGCGTTATCTGGAACACCTCGGGCCTTTCACCGAAAACACCGTGTTTTGGGTAAAAGGCCCGAGGTTTTCCGAATGATTTATATATGTACCACACTATATTTACTTTCTAAATAATATTCTCACTGTTTTCTTTTACATGCAGATGTTTTCAAGCATGTAATTAAGGGAAGTTAATAACTTTATAAAGTAATTAATCTGCTTTAAAGTAATTATGTATAAAAATAATTCATGAACATCGGGTCATACAGCTTTAAAATCGTTCATCTGCATTAATTCACTACTAGTTAATGCACAATATTTGGAATTTTTAACTCATAAATGTGTTTGTCTCGAAAGCGTTTACTAGCCTTAGATGATTTTTTTTCTTGAGCTAAAAATTAAATGAAAATAAATAAATATCTTTTTTTTTTAATGCCTCCTTAAAACAACAGTATTTTTTTTAATGATTGAATTTTGATTTTTCTCTCAATTCGTAATGAGTATATAATGTACAATTCTGTGTATATTATTGTTGCATAAAGAATTTCAGTTTTGTTAGTTGATCTTCTACACGTTTAAGGAGAATAAAAGAATTCGAACTATAACACCTTTGAAAATCCGCTGCAATGGCTCACATAAAAGTAAAATGTATACGCGTCGATTTAAATGTCCAACCACTGAGTCTACTGGCCGCAGATCAAATTCACTCTACCTGAAGAAAATAAGCATATGCATTTATACATTGTATATACCTTTAAGTTAAACGTCCAGCTACTTATTCCGATTTTAAAAATGTTGGAATATCTACACACCATGATTAGGTACACTAGTGAATGCTTAGTGAATGGATGTATAGATATAATCAAACATAAACACCATGACTTATATAGCTGCAGAAAAATCCAGTAATATTTCCAATTTGCTGTATCACATTAACTCGTTCCATTCTCTACCAAATGTTCCGTGCATTACGAACTGTAAATGCAGCTTGCATAAAGCACCCTCTGGTGAGCGACTGTACATGTAACACGTTCATACACCAACTCAATTTTCGAATGAGTTTCAATGCAAATATGAGAGTTTCTATTCTAAAATACATGTACGCAAAAGTTAGACACAAAGTACCATCTCTAAAGTATTCCTGGACATGCTTAAAATAAACATCGTTTCCAAATTCATGGGTTGGAATGAATATTAAAATTAATGAACTGACTAAACTTTTAATATTTTGTCAAGCACCTAATAACCATGGTAACTGTCATAATTCTCCTTGGAAGGGATTCAAGGGAAGTTCTGGGCATAATGAGGTTGGAATCCATAAGCCATAAATGATGTTAAAAAGGATGTTTAGAGTGGTGTATTTAAGCTCTTCAGAATGTTTAAGTAGCTCCACCTTCATGTTAATTATCAATACTAAAGCTGTATGATCCGATGTTCATGTATTATTTTTGTACATAATTACTTTCAAGCAGATTAATTAGTGTTTAAAGTTATTAACTTTCCTTTAATTACATAATTGAAAACATTTGCATGTAAAAGAAAACAGTAAGAAGATTATTTAGAAAGTGAATATAGTGTGGTACGCATAAATCATCCTGAACACTGTTTTTTGGTGAAAGACGCGAGGTGTTCCGGATGACGCATTAATTTGTCTGTTAGCCGTTTATAAATAGCCCCATGTGCGTCAGGGGAATCCCAACATGATGTATTAACTCGGACCCAACTGTCTAATTTTAAGGCTGAAAGAGCGTAAATCAACGAATTACTAAAAGGTGTTTGATAGAACTTATGGCACGGTACTGTTGTAACAAAAATACCCAGCTTTACACTGATAAAACCACCGATGATTTGAAAGTTTGAACTGCACACTTGACTGTCACTTGAAATGGCCGAGTGACGGTTGTTAGTAAACACCATGGTTCAAACAGGTGAAATAATGTACGACTTGCCATACATCCTCCTAAATACGTACGTGCGAAGATTTAACATCGGTTTTACAAAGTGGGGAAAAATTTGTCAAAATTCGGACCATACAACTTTAATGGTTCAAAGCAGAAAACTGTATTTCCAATAAAGAAATAAAATTTAGAAATTTTTATCACGCGATCAAATCATATAACCCTATGTACTAACTTCAGGTCATATCCCAATAACATTCCAAAAATGATATCTTATTTCTCATACTTATATCTATATTTTGATTTGTGTTCTTACCGAGCTTCCATACTTATGTAGCAGATGAATTGGACAACACAAAATATAGTTGGTTAGATTTCATCGAATAAATGAATAGGAAAAATACCTACGATAATGTATTTAGAGGGTTAATAAAAAGGCGAAATAGGTGTAAATGAAAGGTAATTTGAAGCGTAAAGTCAATGGAATTGAAGACAAGAGCGGAGTAAACTATATCCGTGATGTGATTTGGTCGAGATCAACGATGGAAAAACCGTTGCGTTGGCCTACGTAAAGTTGAAAACGCAATTGTTGAAAACAGATATCGACAGAAATTCAGGGGATTTGAATGAATTGATGGAGGGTAGATGGATTAAGTTAACGTTAAGCTCTTGGTCGGGTTTTGGAGGAAACAGCGGTATGTTTATCGGTGGGACTCGTGGCATGTAGGACAGATTTAGACGAAGTGCAGGTAGGCTGCTCCCTTTTTTTCTTTTTTTTTTTTTTACCTCCAAGATGTGTAAGAGAAATAAATACAAATTGACAGACAGTTTTCGTTCACTTGACAAATTTCTATTGAAGGATTCTTATGAAGATTCGCAGCTAGCAGCGGTGCCCTGACATGGATTAATTTTTCGAACCTCAAAACCAGCCTCGCTTATGCCGAGTCATGGCCGTGACGCTGTTGCTTGGAAACAACAGGTTATCATCATCATAAAGTCCTTGAGATCTAACTCTGCCTCCATTTCTTCGCTTCTAATATCAAAGTCATCGTATGAATTCCGATTCGTCATGTTGCATAAGTTGCAGTTTTAGGCCTAGTTGCAGACGGCATTCAAAATGGAACAACTGAACGGTGTGTTTAATGTATCTAATATATCAATTGATGAAATTCGTGTCTGTTTACAAAATAAACTCTGCATAAATATTCTGATGCGGTTTTATTTTTGTTATGATGGCATTACAGTGGCGGATCCAGGATTTCCGAAAGGAAGGGGAGATGGAATTAGCCAAAGTGCTCAGCCATTTTGGGTGCCAATCTGGACTTTTACTTGCACAATTTCTATTTTCAAATTTGTGGCAAATAAGGAGTAGGACCTCTAAATCTGCTACTGCATTGCATACGCAAGAAGCCAGGTGAAAGTACCTGGCTTTTGAAGCGGTGATTGTATTCATGCGCAAGAAAGACTGAACATGTTATACAAAGTTAAATGTCCATATCATTATTATTATCATTACATATATGGAAATACATTGGCAAATGCAAATATTGTTGTCGAACCAAAGAAATTTGTATATTGCCACCATTTTAAAGATACGAAACATATAAACAGAAGTACATGTATATAGGTCAACATCGGAAAATTGTATATTCTTGGGGAAAGATATTTTTGATGAATTTCACATTAAAGGAAAATTAGGTAATATTTAAAAAAAAAAAAAAATAAAAAAAAAAATAGGCCTATGCTCGGCGCTTAATATGGTCTTTGAGCAAGGGGGGGGGGGTCTTTATTGTGCTACACGTGATGTGACACAGGGCCTCGATTTTTGGGTCTCATCTGAAGGACGCCCCCCCCCCTTCCCATTTAGGTCACCTCTAACGACAAGCAAGGGGTACTGAGGACCTATTCTAACCCGTATCCCCACTTGATCTTTACGGCAAAATATCATAAATTTAAATTATTTAAAATAGTTTAAAAGAACATATTCATTTACTAAGTGTTGTCATTTTTTTTTTAAAAATAAATATAAGTCTTGCATTAAACCCTAAAATGATATTTTAAAAGTGGGGATTATAGATCAAAATGTTTTAATCATTGGCCAAAATACTGAATTTTCAAACAAAATTACAACATTTGAATTAGCTCTAAGTCTCTAATACTTAACTTGTAGTATAAATTGCAAAACTGAAATGCAAGTATAGGAGTAAAATTATAAATATTGACGATACATTGGATGAAAGTGCAACTGTAAAATCATGCAGATTTAGAATATTTTGATTAAACAATGCTTCCGCCACAAAAATGTAGTCCCTGTCACACCCTTTCAAAATTTGAATTCCCACCAAATTTTCAACTCGATATGGTTTAGGAATACATGCATGTTACGTTTGTATCAATGAAATAAGTATTGGACGAGTACTGACAGTTATAGAATCCTAAATAGTTGAGGAGCTAACATCTTTGAAAAGAACAATAAAAATGCTTGTTAAAATTACCCATTCTTAATACCAATTAAAACACACACACACACACACACACACACACACACACACACACACACAAACGCTACTTAATTTGTAAACATATATCTAAATTATTTGTTGATATCCGCCAACAGTTTCAGGAAACTGTTTCATGAATACATGTATGTTTTTGGATTAATTGTGGATATCGGGGAAATCATGGTGTGAAAAGGCGATAACGAATATGATCAATCGAATAACTTCGATGAATGATAAATCTAAAAGTAGGAAAAAGACGGACTCCTGGACATCCAAAAGGTGGGATCAGTTGTCTAGGAGGAGTAAGCGCCACCTCTTGACCGGTCACATGCACACCCACCGTGAGTCCCATATCTTTATCAGGTAAACGGAGTAATCCGCAGTCAAAATTAGAATGTAAAGAACTGTTTGTTGGTTGTATATTTTGTAACGTCCCTCTCGAGAATTTTTCACTGGATTGAGTCCTGTTAGAATTCCGGGTTATGATATGTCCTCATTAGTCCTTGCTTGTTGTAAGAGGCGACTAAATCCGGATGAGACCGCAAAAATGGAATACATGTACATAGTATTGCTACATAAGTATGGGAGGTTGACGATAGAGAAGCTGCAGACATTCCGTTTAGTGTAAAGCTGAATTGTAAGTTTGCCGTTAAAATGAATATTCAAGAAAATATACCCAAATTATATGTTCAAAGCAAATGTGGAGGACTCTGTGGTGTATTTTATTTCCAGTTCACTGAGATACATGTATATCGAATCAACATATGAATGAAAATGATTATTGTCTATAGATAAAACGTCGCCAATATATCTTAATGTCGAGTTGAAGGCCACAACAAGAGATTTTATCTGCTCATGTATAAGCTTTTGAATAAATAGATAACACGAGTACGGCAAACGGTACACCATACGCCGGTCGGACAGTGAAGACAAAGGGAGGTGTTGTCCGTCTCATGTTAATATCCCTAAAGGCGATGCGTGAAAGATCGATACAATTAAGTTAATGAAATATTTACTAACCCAACTGAAACTTTTGTATTGGATTCCAAAATTTTCGGAAATAAGTTTAAAAGATTGGTATTTCCACTAAAAAAAAAACTATCGCTTTGAAATTTTGTTTCACGAGAGCATTTTTAAATATTCTTTTTCTGTTGTAAATTTCAAACAATTGAAACAATTTCACTAAATTACTTTCACCTTCATCTACGGGTCCGTTAATTATGATTTAATGCATGGGTCAGTGGTTAAGATAGTAACTTTTAAATGTAAAAGTGGCTGCTAACAAGCAGTTAAGTTCAATGTTTTCTAGGTGAAAGACTTGTCCTTAGTACTGGGGATTTCTACAGGTATTCAAATGGCATATACATTAATATGTACCTAACAAGAGTTTGGATGGGGGTCAGTTCTACATCATCCGGTACGGAGTCCCTATCAGGGAGATTTACCGCTCCTGTGCAACACTGTCTTTCAGTACAATATATCTGTATTCATAATGAAAAAAAGTCCAGGAAACTATTTGACCTACTTTTAGCCCTAAAGTAGGTCATAGTTCACCAATTATTGATTGATTGTATTTTGCTTAACGTCTCGCTCGAGAATTTTTCACATATGGATACGTCACCAAGACTGGTGAAGGGCTTCAAATTTAGGCCTATGCTCGACGCTTATGGCCATTGAGCAGCGAGGGTTCTTTAGCGTGACGCACCTACTGTGACACGGGTCATCCGTTTTTAAGGTCATCTCCGAGGACCCGTGACAATCACACCTAATGCCAAGCGTTTGGTAATGAAACTGTCACTACTTATTTTAACAACTTAGGTATGTCGCGGCCGGGATTCGAATCCCGGCCTTCCGCATGCGGGGCGAACGCTCTAACCTCTCGGCCACCGCGGCAGTGTTCACCAATAAAGCTGAAATGCAAACTGAATTTCTCGGTGAGGAACATTGTGATTATATTTTCAATACCTGTATCCATAACGAAAACTTTTGACCTGCATTTAGCCCTGATGTACGTCATGGTGCACCAATCCAACGGGAATGCATACTGAACTTGTATTCCTTCGAAAGAAGCTTGTGACAAATTGCAGGGTAATATCTGTATCCGTAACGGAAAAAAGTCCGGAAAACTGTTTGACTTCCATCTAGCCCTAAGTGGGTACATTGTAACGGTGCACCAATCCAGCCGAAGTTCAAACTCACTCTTACGCTTCTTGAGGAAGAAATTGTGACCAAATTCAAAAGCTCTATATGCATCAGTTTCGGATAAAATTCCCCAAAACATGACCCGACACACCGTGGTCACCATTCCCGCGCGTGATACAATCGTGCTTTTAACGCAGGGTACACCCAACTCTTACGTCTATTTACTATGGAGAGTGTACACGTCCGTGAGGCGGGGTTAGAAAGTGGCCCATATTTTTCTGTATAATCAAAGGCCTCAAGGGCTTCAGAGTCGACCGACTCGTCTATGATTTCTAACAAGAGAGGGTATATATAGCCACCATCTTAGGAGCTTTAATTTTCTTAATCTTTTATAAGGGACATGGGCACGATTTAAACTATTTTCCATTTCTAATGTTTATAATGCTTGGAAATCCAACACTCTTGGAAGATCTGATTACCAAAGACTACGAAAATATTTTCAATGAGGAACTCCAGCATATATTTTTTTTATTTCAATTCGGACATCCTTTAAATACCAACTTCAGAGTTCTTGTGCTTAGAATCAAAGTGCAGTGGTGTTTAACTAAGAAATGTTTTGGATGGCTGATCACAAGACCTTCATGAACATTTTCTTTTACCATTTAAGCAACTGTCTATGATATTAAAATGCCTAGTCTTTCATATATCGTGAGGAATGATCATGCAGTGTTGAAAAGTTTTGGTGTGTGTTTTGTTTCGGTTTGGGGGGGGGGGGGGGTGAGAAAAGTTTTATGGTCTCTTTATTTAAAGTTCTTTAGAATTTTTTTTTTAGAATCCGCATTTGATTTACAGCACTCATGTCACATGCTTTGGCACAGTACGTTTGAAGTTTCTCCTTCACAGCAGCCTAATAGACATCAGTAAAGAAAATACCAGCATAGGGTTTATTGCCTTTGACAAGATTTTTTATCACAGATAATGACCTCTATTTTAGCAGTTACTGTCCTTTCACTGCGTGCTTATCGATTCGGTTCTATGCTTCTGATAAAACAATAAAACAGGATATGTTAAAGTTTATTAGGTTAAGGTACCAAAACTTTTATCATACTGATGAGTTTTTATACGTTGTATCTATCTACAATGTATAATAAAAACGAGGTATGGAGAACATTTTTTAAAACGTATATATTTAAATGGAGAAGGGGCGGGGTTAGTTGTCATGCCTAATTGATGTTTAATTCTGCCCAAGTTACAATATTTTTAATACCAAGAATTTCATAAATAATCTGTTATAAAAAATTAAAATTAGAAATACTTTTGCAGATTGAGTTGTTTAGTTATTATTCTCTGTTAATATGGGTCACATTATGTAATTCTTTATATGTAGTTTTTGTTGTTATTCTCTGTTAATATGGGTCACATTATGTAATTCTTTATATGTAGTTTTTGTTGTTTAGTTATTATTCTCTGTTAATATGGGTCACATTATGTAATTCTTTATATGTAGTTTTTGTTGTTTAGTTATTATTCTCTGTTAATATGGGTCACATTATGTAATTCTTTATATGTAGTTTTTGTTGTTATTCTCTGTTAATATGGGTCACATTATGTAATTCTTTATATGTAGTTTTTGTTGTTTAGTTATTATTCTCTGTTAATATGGGTCACATTATGTAATTCTTTATATGTAGTTTTTGTTGTTTTCTTGTTATTCTCTGTTAATATGGGTCACATTATGTAATTATTTTCGTTTGTCCCGAAGAAGGGACACTATTTGTCGTCCCAAACATTTGACAATCGTTTCGTGTCGTTGCTCATTTTAGTGCTTTGTATAACTTTTGTATTTGACCTTGTATCCACGTTGTGGATCCGACACTTCTAGGTATCCAGTGTTGTTGGAACAATCTAACTTAGTGCTTTTAGAAAGAGAGGGGGAGGGGCTTTTCTTTGGGATCTTACTTGTGTATGTATATCTTGATATCAAGTAGACGGAGTACATGTATATTCATGAACACTTTCAACATTAGATTTCCATAGGCACTTGAAATATGACCCCCCCCCCTTCCTCTGATTTTTCTTTTTCTTTTATAATATTATTCCGAAATGTGTGTGTTTTCTGTTTATCCCATAAAATTAAATAATATCGCTTCATGCTTTTTGTCGCTTTATTATACCGGTAGAAAGCCGGTCTCTAAAGGTTACAATAAGTGTGAAATGATTACATAATTAAAGTTATCAAAATTGGGATGGGATAGACAGGGAATCCACACATTTAGGAGATATAGCCGCAAAAGAAATTAGAAGGGGGGGGGGGGGGTGTAGTGTCCATACTTCAGGTGTCTGTGTAAACTTGGAATTATGCATATAGATCTACATCTTATTATTCAAAACACGGTTTTGTTTTGTGGTTTTTAATGAAAAATCTAGCCTTATGCCTAGATCTAGTAGCCTAGTGAAAACATTAAATACACGTTACAGTGCATCAGAGGTATACAACACTTATGGTCACTCATAGACTGTATATCCCATAAAATTAAATGTTATCGCTTCACGCTTTTTGTCGCTTTATTATACCGGTAGAAAGCCGGTCTCTAAAGGTTCAGGGGTATACAACACTTATGGTCACTCACAGACAGTATGCATGATCACAGCTGCACTAATCCGAGATTCCTCTGACTCTTACCACCGTCTCTCCCCCGCACATATCACAAATATAAGAGCGAGGGTATGAGTCACACACCCGTAGCCAGGGGTACCGTACCCCCCCCCCCTTGAAAATTACTAAGCACTATTAAAGTCGGCATTTTGTTTGAATTGTGACTATTAATGTCGGGATTTTTTTATGAAAATCATGAAAATTCATAGTAAAAAAGGCATGATTCCAAAATTCAAATTAAGTGCCAGGAAATTGCTAGATTGCAGGATTTTGCACCAAATACCCCAGAGCTTCTGGGGGCCTTGAGCAGCCCCCAGACCCCCTGCCGTAGTGGCACCTCGCGGTGCGAGGTGATAGACTCGCGTTGCGAGTCTATGTACCCCCCCCCCTTGAAAAATTCTGCCTACGGGCCTGAGTCAGAGGAATCTCGGATTAAGCTGCACTCCCGGGCTTAACCGGCTTCCTACAACAATCTACTGATCTAGCACCGTCTCCGCAATTAATTCTACTAATACTATGCCGAAATTTGATACAGAGCACTATTTATCTAAACCGTGAACATTATTTCGCCATGCAAAACACTATTCAGTAAGAATCTTAAGCTGTAAATATCTTCCGTACTTACACAGCACTGGTCATCACTTTACAAATTAGCAGATGTCACAATATGTGTCACTGCCAGCGTCTGCATCAAACGGCACCACATCAAACGTTTCAGAGACTACTACGAAAACTTACTTCTGACGTCATTCTATCCTGATGAAGCAGACACTTTCCCCAGAGTCCGTTAGCACGCAAACCTCTGTGTGCGGAGACGCAGAGAACTACATGTAAAGGCGGATCCAGAATGGGGGGGGGGGGGGGGGAAGAGACCAAAAAATTTAATCAATATTCAATCTTTGCGAAAGTTTGAGTCAAAATGATATAAAAGGTGGATGCTATAGGATGAAACATTCTTTTTGAAGAATATATAGGCCCTATATGTGTAAACTCTGGACATTTTACAAGTATCACTCAAAAATTCTTTAAAAGTATATGTAATATATAGGTTTTGTTTAACAAACAGACGTCAGGAAATGCTCATGCAGAATGCAGGATTTTGCACCATTACCGCAGAGCTTCTGGGGACCTAGGCGGCCCCTGGCCTATTGGAGTTAGCTTTTCTTTTTTATCATTCAAATCAGATCTGATTATAGCGATAACAATGACTGAAATTTCGGGGACAAGTAGTTAAATAAACAAAGCATTTTTCGTGTATAAACTGTCTTAAGACCCCCCCCCCCCACCCCCCAAGATGTTATATACACAAGCAAAAGGTGTAAATGGGGGGGGGGGGGGCGTGGGGGATTGCATGTGAAAAGTAGCTAAAATATTAAGTGCTAGGACCCCCCCTTCACAAATTCCTGGATCCGCCTATGCTATGGGTAGTATGAAGCAGAAATGGGGGGGGGGGGGGGGCGTTGTTGTTGGGGGGAGGGGTAAACGCTTATTTTCCGTTATTCTCACTTGAAGAAATATTGGTTGATCTCTCCTCCTTCATACTATTTTTTTTTTTTTTTTTACAGTAGATCTAGTAGTGAATGGGACGGGTGTAATTTTGATCATGGACTTATGAATATTGATTGGACATGAAAAACGAGCGCTTTCCCTTTTCAGCAATTTAAGAAATGGAAGTCTGAATGAAAGTAAATTTTAATAGGCTATCCCTCCCCCTACAAGATGTTTCAAAGTTTTGTGAAAAATTCGTGGTGTTGTTATTAGGGGGGGGGGGGGTGTAGTCTGTCCATGCAGAATCTTTGACACGTTACCTTCTCCTTCATCCGCTAACCAGGAGTGACGATTCACAGGGGTTTAAAAACATTCATTATACTTATTTCAAAATACTAATTTTATACAAACACAAAACCCCCCGACTTTATTCCTTCTGTAATTCATTACATCTCATCATCACCATGTTCATCAGACTGCAATTAAAGCAAACGCCCTATACCACTATAGACTATAAAAGCGCTTAGCTCATACGCGACCACTATGGACTACCGCGCTTAGCTCATACGCGACCACTTTAGACTACCGCGCTCAGCTCATACGCGACCACTATAGACTACCGCGCTTAGCTCATACGCGACCACTATAGACTACTGCGCTTAGCTCAAACGCGACCACTATAGACTACTGCGCTTAGCTCATACGCGACCACTTTAGACTACGACGCTCAGCTCATACGCGACCACTTTAAACTACCGCGCTCAGCTCATAAGCTCGTACACGGCAACCACGCCCAGCTCATACACGTATAGTTCTCTCATTTAATCAACATGATGTGAACTATGATAATAGAACTAGGCTAAAACACTTTTACTTGAGTTTGTTAGTATATAAGTAGAATGTTTCTTTATTTCCGTGAGCCATATGGCTTGGATATTCATTGGATAAGTGTAGCAGGGTGTAGTTTTTAATTACATTCATTATGTAATGTCACAGTTTATGTATTTCATACATGTACTTTCATATTACTTATCCAGTAGCAGACATTACCGATACGTTTTCAGTGTATTTGAAAGTAAATTATATCCCTTGATCATCATGTACATATTCATCAGCATCAACAGCATTCATTATTCATCATCATATGTAATACACTGTTTAGTGTATTGTGCTACACATAATGTCCTATGACTCTCTCTCTCTCTCCACTGCATTGTTAGAAAGGTCTTTTGGGGCATCTATACCTGTGTGGTCACTTTCAGACATGTGATTAAGATCAGGTGGTTCTCTAATCTCTATTACTTCTTCTACTTCCGCGCTTCATCAAGTCAGACCAAAGTTAGACTTCAGAGAGCACTCAGAGAGTAAGGCTTTACAGAAATTAAGAAACATCTAAAAGACATTTGAAAGAATATTGGACATTCCCTAACAGTAAGTACACTGTTTATTACACTCTTTTTTACATCTTGTATGAATACTATTTCTAATTTACCATTTCTGTTTTAAAAATTGAAATTAAAAGAATGATTTCCAATTATAGATGAGCGAATTATAGCATTTAATTTATCATCATTTTCTGTATATTGGTTTCATGCATCATGTATATCATGTAAACTGTGCAGTACTTTTGTAAATATTGTTTGTAGGTCCGAATTGAAAGAGCTACAGAGCTGTTGGCTCTAGTTACCTTCCGAGAGGAACCTTGTACCACAAACAGGTGATTGAATCGCACCATTGTTTTTATTATGATGTCATAAAATGTAATGCAACAGCTCTACAAGGATATTGAATGATATTCATTATTTTATAATTCATATTTGTACACCTCGTATACTGAGTAATATTCATTATGACTAGAGATATATCAATACCAAGGGGAATAACTTGTATTCCTTAGGATATGTAGATGTTTCATGACAAGCGTTTTCAGTCTTGTACGTTATTAAAAACATGATATGCTATAGTATGTGTTTGAACATTACACTTTGATTTATTTCATTCTTGCTTATGTGACAGATTTTTTTTTTAAATTCCCTCAATCATGTCAAATAAAACATTGAACCCAAATAGCAGTCATTACACATTTATGGTACTGACCAACAAAAAGAAGGCTATCACAATAGTAGATAGTAGCTAGTTCGGTAGTATTAACATATATGCATAGCATAGTCCACAGACATACATACACGATGTTAAATAAGGGACCGAAGATTCTGGCGGGAAAATATGTCCTCATTCCTGACGCCGCGTCCTATGCTTTGTCTTCCTTCTATGTTACATGAGTGGAGAGTGGAGCAACTGAACAAATGCGCACTGAACTATCCTGTAATGCAGCAATGTCGCAAAATGTCTTATCTACTCTTAGTTATCCTGTTGAGACGAATAGAGCGTCACGTTCATCGTAGTTCCTACCACGTCACGTAAAACCCGGATGTAGACTTGCAGCACTTCTTCGGCGGACGGTCTTTTCCGGGGGTCCTGGTTTTTGCACTGTTTATGAATATTCTTAAGAGAACGTTTCACCAAGAATGCAGACGGATCTTCACCCAGAAAGAACAAACACACATCGGGAATTTTCCAAATTTCAATCTTTTCGTCATACAATGGCATTTTGTCGGCTTGAAAGCTCTCGTTGTAGGGCCACAGCTGTTCTGGCGCGGAGAAGTGACCATGCAATTCTCCCCAATCCGTACATTTGATCAGTCGTCTGTTTGTTCCATTCAACAAAATGGTTTCTATAGAATCCACATCACTGAGCACCAAGCGGAAGTCTTCCGTTATCAGAAATTGCTGTGTTAATTTATTCAGTGAAGGAGCGTCACACTGAACATAGATTTTCCCATCAGTCCCTGACTGTAGTACTTTGAGTATGTCCACGTACGTTATACACATACCTAGTCTGGTCGACACAGTATTGTATGTGGGATATTCTTTCCACCGGTTTTCTATGTCTTGCGCATCCAGTAACGGGTGAACTTCCGTTACAATGACGTCATTGCAATGGCCAACTAACTGAAGCAAAACTGATGGCTGGAAGAAATTTTTCATGAGATCTATTCCCTTAAAGTAGCCGTCTTTTCCGACTATACCTGCAATATCGTTCCTCCTTAATTTCTTGACGACCACAGGGAATGTGTTCCAGTGCGAGCGCCAAATCTGTAAAAAGAACGAATCTACTAGATGGAGCCAAACCTGTATTTACAATGAATCTGAACCTATCAAACAATGGATCTACCAGATATAGAGTCCCATATGCCAATTCGATAGAAAGTACACTAGGGGTTGTGGATGCTAGCTTCATCCTCAAAAAATGTACACTATACTAAGTAGCTGCAGAACTGTAGCTCGCTGAGAAAATATTGGGACAGATCATAGAGCTACAGATCCACCCCTTATAAAAACCTTCGATTTACGGCACAGAGCTACAGATCCGCCCCTTATAAAATCCTTCGATTTACGGCACAGAGAGCTACAGATCCACCCCTTATAAAAACCTTCGATTTACGGCGCATTATAAAATGCTGACAGTCAAATATTCATTAAAGTCGAATAAGACCCGAAAACTCGCAGCTTCAAAAGATTTCGTTTTGACGAATCCTGTTGCTGTTGGCATCTATTCGTGATATTTGTTACAAGTTGTGTCTTCGATCTTCATTCATCATAAACACGAATAATTGATAGAAATTAAATATATATATAGTTTTGATAAAGGTAAAATAAGCTCTTGATTATTGAAAATGCTACAATTAAAAGCCTACGCTTGTGTGTCGGAAATGGGGATCGGACCAAACTAATGAAAGAGGCGTAGCCGTGAGTTTACCTCTTAGAATAATTCTTATTTAAAGTAACTGGGATAATTTATTATTTAAAATAATTAGCTAGATATTTGTAGGGATGTTGGTTCACATCTGGACGTTATTGTGTAAGTATGGAAATGAACCGGGATTCGAATCGACTGGCTACCTACATGTGACATGGTTAAGTCAACAAACGAAATCATTAAAATATGCGAGTTTTCGGGTCCTATGGGGTTTTATTGAATATTTGAAGGTATGTATGTATAAGAGAAAAAATGTGTTCCGGATTTCTTCTTTTTTTTTTTTTTTCTTTTTTTTTTTATTAAATTAAGAGACAGCGATGCAAGAGACCTCAACCGTGTGTAATTTGGGGGGGGGGGGGGGGGGCGTAAATCGAAAGTTTTTATAAGAGTTTTGACAGCTAACGTTCTTAAAGACACCAAAATTCCCATAATTTTATAATTTTGTATAAATATGGGCCTGGATTCATAAACAGTCTTAGAATGTACTTTTAAAAGAATAAGAAATTTCTTTAACAAATGAAAAACTTTTTTCTGCTAAGTTTGATACATAAAATAATTTAATGAATCCCGGCCCTGACCTCCAGTTTTACTTCAATGTAATGCTGCATCGTTACATTACTGTTAATGCCTACATTGCCAGAAAATCATCCATTTTGTAGACTTGTGGAATATAACTTCGTTGTTTTCGATTTTAGAAATCATCTCGCTTGAAATATAGCATATATCATTTAAGAGAGTGTGCAATCAAATGAAATGACCACCTTGTAGATACGGTACAATTAGTCTCAAACCACCAAAATATGACCCTACGAAAATATGCGATTTTACACGAACACAGAGAAGAACTGTACCTCTTTGACGTAGCCGTGGTGCCCGATTCCCCCTCGCATTTTGAGCTGGTCTATTTCCTCACATGACAACCACGGTTGACATTTCGTCATTCCATAGAGACCAAAATAGCCGTGTCCACACCGAGGCTTGCATTTTTCCCGCCGGTCCACGACGCTCCAGATGCAGGTAAATTTCAGATGTTCATTGTCTACCTCTCGAATGGTCTTATTGTTTGTCAGCATTCGTGCCAGCGGAAGTAGATGTTTTCTCGATACATAACACAAACCAACATACATAATTATACAGAGGTAGAACAAGGCACGGATCCATTGGCGTTTGGGGTAAAACAAATGTAGACTGAGTTTGGAAAACATTGGAAAGCTGGACGACTCCCGCGAGTTTCGCATCCTAATAGAGGACTGGCGTCTCACCTAGAAAGAGAAACCATGCAACGTGAGTATTGCTTTAGAACACATTTCTTGAAGTAGAGACATAGTTTTTATACGGTGGCTATTTATAGTTTGTGACTATATTCTGTGGGCGTTAACTGTCTACACACGGCGATCCTAGTGGCGGAATTTTGCAAGTAGAAAATCAAGAATTTTGAGTCGTGTTGATTATCAAAATTAAATGTGCATGATTGTAAACAGGTTTTGAAGGTTTTTTCAATGACATTTTTTGCTATAGATAATCGCCAATCACTAACCGTATGTTACATTCCTTGATTCATAAATATTCATAAGATGACGGTGAAGCAAACAAGTATCCCGCTCTTTGAATAATTCACTGCTGAATTTAAGAGGAACGAAGTGGATCCAGATTGATACTGGTATTAGATTAGTTATTTTACTTCCGGTGGTGAATGCAATAAGTCACGTGATTTTGTTCGGGAAAGTGAGTAAATAAACAAGAATAGAATTAAAGTATCTGATGCCCGTAAATAAACAACAATACTTAGAATTAAAGTATCTGATGCCCGTAAATAAAGAACAATACTTAGAATTAAAGTATCTGATGCCCGTAAATAAACAACAATACTTAGAATTAAAGTATCTGATGCCCGTAAATAAACAACAATACTTAGAATTAAAATATCTGAGGCCTGTTTCTCAAAGACGTCTGTAGAGTGGGTTTAATAGAGTGATATTTGGGTTAATGAATACATTTTGTTATAAATATATATACTAAAATGTATTTTACTTTAGAAAAACCTTGATCCACTCCTTTATTCCTCTAGCTCTTACTAGTTATTACCTGAAGGCAAATGTCAAAGGTCTTCTAGTGTTCTGGAACTTCAATGGTTGTGTTTTGTGAAGTTGCTTTTGATTGGTTTGATAGTTGTGGTCATTAGGTTTAAAACTTTGACTGAGACCTTCAACGAAGAGGTTTCCTTGTTTTCTGGTAAGTAATTCATTACTAATTACCCTTATAGGTAGATATTAATTAATATGTCCAGTCTATATACATTTGCAAATTTTATAAGATTCCTTTTGCACTTAATATTAACTGAGAGAAAGGCTAGATACAGAACGAAATTTAGCTTTGTTTAAAACTCATTGATTTCGTGTTATTTTTCACGTATTGCAGGGTTGTACATATTTACCTGTGATATACTCCTCACTGTGCAATAAAAGTCCCTGTATCTATCCGGGGTTATTCATTATTAACAACAAAACCTGTTACATTGGGGAAAAAATGAACAAAAATATGAATTCTATTTAAAATCCTCTTTTGACGTCGCTCTGATAATGATATCGACACGTTTTAGTAATTTATACACTGTTTAGAAATAACACACCCTATCGATATTGAATATTGATATGATACTTCTTGCATGTTATCTAAACGGCGAGGAATAAATTAACAAACGTGTTGACATCATCATAAAAACAACTTCAAAGGGGATTTTAAAGAGGATCCATAATTTTATTCTTTTACTTATTTTTCTTTATATTAATTTTCCACATATGGCAATGAATTGTACATGGAAGATTTGATTATTGAAAAATACATCCTTGAAATAATAATTAGCATATAAAGCTCACGAAAATAACACATTTATTTTACGTACAGTTGAGTACTTGATATATATCTTCTATATATTCATCAAAACGCGGGACACTGCGGACCGAAAGCCTGGACCTGGCCTGGAGGTTATAAAACTTTTACCGTACTCATACTCAAATTCAGCCATGTTTGTTTTGAGTACAACTCTGAGCAAGCTTCAAAGTATACTTGAAAAATCTTTAGCGTGTACTCCATTTGAGTGTGAGAATGATTTTATAAAAGTTTTTTTAACCTCAACTTTTTGAGTATGAGGACGATTTAGAGCACAGAGTTTGAATATGAAAATGTCCACCAAAAAGTTTGATAACCCCCAGGCCTGGTAGTTGGCGCTTTTGAAGTTGCGAGTTTCAGTGCTAGCCTTAAAAGTCCTCCGTGTACTAGTTTAATAGTCCATGGAATATACATGTACATGTATGAAATGAAATTAGTGTTCATCGTGGCGAGGAAATTAGAGTGACCGCATGTTTGCAAACATATTATTTTAGCGTGGTTCCAAACAACGGGGAAAAAGTAAATCATCTCATAACTTTCCCAAACTTTCAATTGTAAATTCTAATTAAGATAATTATAATAAACAAGTATTGGGTGTGTGTTTTTGAGAAATTATGTAATAAAAGATATTTGAAAATGATTTTTTTTTTAGTTTAGTTTTTTTTTTTAAACAAAAACATATTTCCCCGTGAGGACATGCAGCCAGCGTCAGCTGATAGACAGATGGAGCACGTGGATCTCGTGTTTAAAAAAAAAAAAGAAATAATTTTCGATCCCCATTTGGCTCCCAGAGTGAACAAAATAATTTTTTTTGAAACCTAGTTTATTATATACATATACAAGACACCATCAATCATCTCCCAAAAGATGATTTGGCTATTATGTAAAATGGAAACCAGTACAGGACACCACTACCACAGTCCAAAAGATTAATTGGTTGCTGTTTAAAATAAGAGAGGAGTTTGAGGAGAAGAGATTGTAACAGACGGACAGACCAGCGTAACAACAACATACCCGAACATTCTTTAGAACGTGCGTGTATCACTATATGCACATGTTTTTGTTTTGGGTAGAATAAACTATCTCTCTTACCCTGTTTTATCATTAGTGTCCCCCGCCACAACGCAGAAGGGGGTATAGAAATGCCGATGTCCGTGTGGCCGGTGCATGATTTACGTTCCGGCTATTTCGCGTTCCGACCGGAACCATAAAATCATAATTTGGGTTCCCTGGCCAAGGTTTCAATCAACCGCGAAGTTGTCCTTTTCCATTCTACCTCGAAAGACCACCTATTTGACGTCGGGGAATTATCCAAATAAATGTTCAGAAACTGAAATGAGGAAATTAAGGTAACACTGTCGTCCTTATGTATGACGAGGCAGTATTTAAGATACTTTTTACTATATATACAGTGCTATTTGAAAGTCTAGCATAGGCCTAAATTTTGCAGCCCTTCACCGGCAGTGGTGACGTCTCCATATGAATGAAATATTAAAATAATATTTAATCAATCAATCAATGTAGTATTTTGACGACAACTTTCTGTGGACTAGTGTCTACTAAATATGCTGTGGTGTAATTTTAAATGACAACATCAAACTTTTAAAACATTAAAAAAAACTATGTATTTATTTCTAAAATCTAGGAGTTAATACATGCAGTCTGCTGTCCTCCCTTACATGTATATATTTATTAAATGTCCTAATCTCTTTGTATGCATTATGCCCCCCTGGGCCCCACGTACCTCTATATTGTGCTAATGAACATATACATGTATATATTATTTATATATTTCATTTTATACCCTTGGAAATATTGTTTATATAACCACAGAATCAAAGTTATGTACCCCATGTACCATGGTGAATGGTTTGAAAGAATGAATGGAATGAAAATTACCTGCAGTACACCCAGGTCTACAGCTTTGTTTTGATAACAATTTCCTGAGGGCTATGACTGCGGCTAGGTACTTAGATGTAACCCAATTTCACACCTCTTCCATGATTAGGACGGTAGGTGTGAAAGTGGTTTGGAGAACAATTATAGTGGGAGCTTATTTTAACCTACATGGAGCTTACTAGCAGTTACCTATTCATTGAACTGAATTTTTCATTTAACTTCTCACAATTGTATAATTTTACGGAAACATGATGGTAACAAATCGTTTTAAGTGTTTTAAAGCAGGCCTGAGTGTGGATATTGACTACATATTGCAATTATGTCGGGAAGCACGTTTTATCAATGTTTCTTTTAAGGAAAACAATTTTCTTCGAGAACATTGCTAATTTTAATTCATGATCTTTAAATGCGATAATATATTTAAAAGCCTAATTAAGGCATTTGTTTTGGTGATAAACATTAGTTCCTTATATCAATCAGAGACTTGCAATTTTTTAAATTAAATTTTTAAATGTAAGGAAATTCATCAGCAATTTCATTTACCGCATTCTTGTTTATAAATTATGCGACACCGTCCGTCCGTCCATCCCTTTTGAATTTGTGGACGCAACTCCTCTGAAACTGCTCAACGAATTTTTTTCAAATTGTATAGGTTTGTTAGTCACCATATGTAGTTGATCATATTGCACATCCATTGTGATTCGACAGATTTTACAGGAGTTATGGGACTTTGTCCAATTAGTACATGTTACACTATAGGAACAATTTGTGGACGCAACTCCTCCGAAACCACCCAACGGATTTTGTTCAAATTTTGTAGGATTGTTAGTCACCATATGTAGTTGATCATATTGTGCCACCATTTTGATTCGACAGATTTTACAGGAGTTATGGGACTTTGTCCAATTAGTACACTATAGGAACAATTTGTGGACGTAACTCCTCCGAAACCACCCAACGGATTTTGTTCAAATTTTGCAAGATTGTTTGTCCCAATATGTAGTTGATAATTTTGATTCTACAAATTTTACAGGAGTTATGGGACGTTTGTGATCCAACTTTTTCTGTGGCGTGGGGGACATATGGCTATGCGTAGAATTATTATTACAAAATGAATAACCATTAATGGTTGCTCATCAGGCGGTTACCATCTCAGTATTGTTTCAAGGTCACCTTAGCTAAGATTAACCGTCTATCGGTACTATCAGTACTTTGATTAAGACTTGTAATAACGATTCCTGATTTTATAGCTTTACCAAAAAAAAATTAATATCTATAGTTATTGACAAAGAATTCTGCTAAATGGCCGTCTACGAGTTTTTGGTTTCTGTTTTCAGAGATTTACACGGGTGATATGCTTTCTAGACGTTCCGTCCCATTATCAATCCGTCCCTAGACTATCCGTCCCCTAAATAATTACTTTTTTCCAAGCTATTTACAATAC
Source organism: Ostrea edulis (assembly GCF_947568905.1). Lineage (NCBI taxonomy): Eukaryota > Metazoa > Mollusca > Bivalvia > Ostreida > Ostreidae > Ostrea > Ostrea edulis. Next base: position 63,856,328 of record NC_079172.1, on the reverse strand, counting down.
TGAATTGGTTTAATTCATTTGCGTATTTTATCTTCATGGTGTGTGTGCCGCTGATATCTTCTGTCATCAGGTAGGATGACAATAATATGCTGTTTTGATATTTGACAACTTTTTCAAAGATCATTATACACATCACAATATTCGATAAAATGGGCTTCATTTTCAATACAAAGAATAGTTAGGTTACTGTAAGCTCGTAATTAATGATCAAAGGTTGCACAACAATGCAGTTATAAAACTGTTTTTACTCAGGTGTTTTCACAATGATCAGTGGACAGGGGACACACATTTACATTGATTGCTATACATATTTAAATAACGATGTTTCTACAATAGTTAATGAGCACACATTTTCATAACCATCGCACTTCAAACAAAAAATCTATAAATCTACTGTACACCATCTCCAGTTATCTAATTTTGATAACTAACTGCAATATATATGCAAAAACGTTCCTTTGTCTTAAGTAATTATTCATTTATTATATCTTTGATAAAAAAAAAATTGGAGGGGCCGGATCGACTAAGCAAAATGGGCCGAATCGACCATGGGACGGACCGTCTAGGGACGGACCGACTGTGGGACGGAACGACCTGCTACCAGGTGGCATATATAACCATTCTCTACCCAGAGTTCCGTGCGCTCCTCGCACTGCAGGAAGCTTACGTAACGCACCCTCTGGTAAGAGAATGATATATAACTGGTCTGTTACGTAAGCTGCACGCGATCCTTGATTCAACATCTTCTCGTTATGAACAAGTATGCTCAGAATGGAATGGTTAAAATGGTGTTACGTTACGAGTTGCATGACTTCCGGATCGAGAAAACAGTTATAAGTTTTCATTATAATGACTGGTACATGCACATGTAACATATGTATCTCAAACTCTAAATTCATAAATTTATTATTAGATATATTACAAATAGGTTTCATTGCAAAAAATAAAAATAAGATTTATTTTTTAGTAAGAGGTTGATTGCAAAAAATAAAAAGTTAAAGATTTATTTTTGAGTAAGAGGTTGGCTCCGGGCTCTTTGATTACGGCGTACGATTAAGTAAACGTGTCAAAACAAATTCTTTCACACTTTCAAAATGTTCTCATTTGGCACGTCAAATTGCGATTTATTTTTTCTTGAGATTAGCCAGTTTTTTTATGTTGCGGCTACGAATGCATATTTGAAAAGTGAAATGAAGTACAAGTTTGGTAAAAATTGAAGTAAGAAATTTTATCGAAAAGATCAACCTCCGGTTGTAAACTTGATTTAAATCATTTCAAGACAACGATAAAGTATTCAAGTAAAATCATTTTAGGTAATAATGTATGCAAAAATATATTTACCTGGAATGAATGAGACGAAAGCACGGGTACCTGAACGTTCGCTTGGCTTTCTTGTCCGCTCAAAAGTGACCAGCCGGGGACGGTAACTTTCTGTCCGGAATTCAGAAAGGAATTATCAACCAATTAAAATGTCGTAGACGAGTGATTTTTACTGAAAGTGATTTAAATAACAAAAGACCACAGGGCAGTATGCGGCCCTAAAATGTCCCGTCTTTGTGATTTAACTAATTAACCGACCGGGGGTTCGGTAATTACTCTGGGGATCTGAGTTCAATCGTCAACGAAGTGGGTGACACTGACTCAAAATTAATTAACACGGCATTATCTAATTATAATCATATCACTTGTTAAATTACAGTGTAAATAGCCGCAACATTAAAAAATCTAGCTAATCACAAGAAGGAAGAAATCGCAAGATTTTGACACGCTGTAATGAAATACATGTAGCCTTGAGCCAACCGTTTTACTCCAATATATCTGTTTCAACACCTTTTAAAAATATCAATATAAAAAAAAACTTTCCTCATCAGATTTTTGGTAGTATGATTTTATAAAATTCACTGTTTGATACAATGCAGTCTAGCATATGGTAAGTTCAGAGTAACTTTGTCGTCACTGCACGATGTAATCCTTTTAAATGTTTTTTTTTTTTTCAGACTTAGAATTTTACCAAATTCGCATTGAAAATTTTCCACTACAAAGTGCTAAATACTTGAATGCATTTCATCATTTCATCATTTTCATGCATAGATAGCATAAAGCCTTGTCACAAAGACATGTATACAGTGACAAAAATTCCAAAGATGGTGAAAAAGTCCAAAACTGGTGTAAAAGTTCAAAGATGGTGAAAAAGTCTTAAGATGGTGAAAAATTCCAAAATTGGTGAAAAAGTTCTATGACGAAAAAGTCCTAAGATGGTGAAAAATTCCATAAATGGTGAAAAAGTCCTAAAATGGTGAAAAAAATCCAAAAATGGTGAAAAAGTTCAAAGATGGTGATCGGGTTAAAAAACCGAAGTAGTAGAGACAGTACAGGACACGCCCCTTCACACGCTTATGTAGGGTGTTAAGAGGGTATCAGGACAACTCGCCCCCAAGACAACTCGCCCCATCATCGAGACAACTCGCCCTAAAGACAACTCGTCCCCTCTTCGGGACAACTCGTCCCCTCTCTTGAGATATCTCGCTCCTTCATATCATACATATCATACATGTTTACAATTATTATTTTTGGTCTAAATCCAAGAGGTGTTTTAGCAAAAATTAATGAATTTCTTATAGATAGTATATACATCACAGACAATAAGACGTGTTCACATAAACACCGAACTTCGTGTCTTTTTATGCAAGACGAAAGATTTTAGTGAAAATCCAGTGTTTGGGTTCAGTAAATTCATCATCACTTTTATTTTCATGTAAAATATATAATTTCAGCGGAAACAAGTTAGCGTTTGGTATAGGAGAGTATTAGCTTGGTCTACAGCTGACGTAGTATAATTATCAATAATCTGCGTCTGTTGTTAAATCTAATTGTCTGATTTCCCCCATGCTGTTATAAATTTACTTCAAACGTTAGGAGGTACTCATCATCAGAGTTCTTTGCACTTTGAAATAGCCGAGTAAAAAGAATCACCCCGCGTAAAAAGAATCAGTAAAGCAAAGCCGTTATAAAATTTCTAAAATGGGAATTTTATTATTTTCAACGGGAATTAGTTGAGAAACGCATTAAAAGATAATTACAGGTATCAGAATATTCATGCTTCACTTTTACACTTATGTATACTATATCGATAAAAAAAAAACCACTCCCCCCCCCTCCCCCCCATAACTAACACACACAAAATAAAAATAAAATGTGATAATATATCTATATATAATATTGGGGGCGAATTGTCTCAAGAGAAGGGGGCGACTTGTCCTAAGAGAGGGCGAGTTGTCCTAAGAGGGGGCGAGTTGTCCAGCATTCGTTAAGAGTGGTCGAACTTTATTTAGGTTGTATCAGCCATCATCAAGCTGGGACACATACTTTCTTTTGCATCGAATGAATAAAAAAATGTAATAGATTAAAAAGAGTACATAGTGCCAGAAGGTAGAAAGACAAACCAAGAGTTCTGTGTGTAAAATACCCCCCCCCCCCCCCAAGATTGTGTCCAAGTTCAACAACTTGTAAAAAAAAAAATAATTCAGACATTAAAAAGTTGGTAATCAAAATCCTTGAAATACACACATCTCTAATTCTTTACAAAGGCCTTATCTTGAAAACTGTTTAAATAAACAATCCCTATAATCTGTAATATTTCTTCAAAACTGAAAGTTCAAAAACCTGTAAATTTCTTCCCCCAAAAAATCAAATTCCTTGCCACATACACATAATCGATACTCATACAAACACTCTCCTCACTTGAAAACTGTGGGATGAGCTATAGTGAGACGGATAAATCATGTACCCTCATATAATGTTAAATTTAAAATAAAGGGGCAAAACTCCTACAAGAGAGGTGGAGATGGATGAAAATTGTAACATGATTAAAGTGATCTACGATAAAGCTGCACAGCTAGTTTCAGTTTAATACACTACCCACCATAGATAAGTATATACATAAGCTTTTCACACATTTTGGCATGAAATATATTCAATATAATGAAAAAGAGCTGAATTCATTGTGTATCACTTTCAATTTATAACAGTAAATCAATCAGTGAATGGTACAACTTCAATATGTGTGAAACAATTAATGAACATTCGATATTTTTGGCATTAGTCTGTTAAATTGTGATACTGATTTATCTAAGGTGAAAAATCAAAGGATGTTATAAAAGTACACATTAAATACACAATAATATGTATTGGTAATTAATTTGAAATGGTTTCAATTTAAGTTGTGCTCAATATCTCTTTTTAGAGAATTAAGAAATTTAGAAAATCAAGTATATTAACAAAAAATAAGGATAAAAAGTTAAAAGCCTAACGTCATCCATTTATATGTAAGAGTGATGTATTTTGCATCGAAAGATCTCTATCTATGATTTAACCCATGTTTCTTTTATGCGCAACAAACTTATTTTGGTAAGGTTATACTTATTTATGGTGGGCAGTGTATGTGACAAAGAAATTAAAATAGAAACAGGAAACTATGAACGGTCGGATGGACAGACGGAAGGACAGACGTCACTGTACCACGAGACTAAAAGACAGGTGTATAAAATGAAATAGGAAAAACATCTACAAAATACGCATTGTTACACAGTAAATATTCAATTAAAAATCCTAAAACTGAAAATAATGATGTCGAAAAATAGTGGGTCATTCAAGGTATATGGATAATTGTATTGATGACTCCGTAAAGAAAAATATTGGTTTTATTTTCAATGCTTGAAAGTGCAGCATCATCATGTTATTCGCTCCGCGAATATATATATATATATATATATATATATATATATATATATATACACATACATACATACATACATACATACATACAAGCACGCACCCACACACAAAGAAGATCCTCGAGAAAACTCATCGAACGCGACCAATATGACTACAGCAACGATATACACTTGTTGAAGATATCGTTCTGTTAAAAACAAATTCACAAAAATGACAATGGTAAATTTCATCTACATCACGCACATCGCCATTCCATTATACAATGCGACACACTTACCTCGTGCCAATCAGCTGTACTTCAATGAGGGAAGATCTCAAAGTAGAATAGTTACCCTGTATTTTGCATGGCTCAATAAGCTGTATCACAGTTCATGAAAGTCTGGACAATTGCGACTCATAAAAGTTCTGAAATATTCAGTTGATCTCATATATGTACATGTATGTTTAAAAGTAAACGAAGACAAAATGTGGCCAAAAAAAATCGCCAACCTGTTTTCTGATCCTTAAAGCTGACATGAATTAATAAATATAGTATAATTCTATATGTCCGCCATATCTCTTTGCTAATCCGCCATATTAGTTGGATATCCTATTGTTATATGTATCAGGGTTCGCATGGTATATAAGGGTACGAGTTGTGCTACGCTTCACTTCACATCAGTGTCTTTGATTTACCTGTGCGGGTAGCTTCGACAGGTAACACGTACATCTCCGATAATAATTTATAGGACATCAAGAAGAAATGAAATCACGTTTTGAAACACCATGCAGTGCTCAAAATTACAATAAACATATCGTACAGTAGTAAATCATTCTAAAAGCTTTGGATAAATAAATATAGAATGGCTTTTCTTTATGTGAATGTGGTACATTTGCAATAAATGCGTCAAAACTATACAAAAACGCGGAGAAATATTTCATCTATTATCTAGATCTATTGATGAAATGGAATAAGCAAAGGGTATAAAATCTATACCATTCACACTTACTTCAAACAAAATGCAAATACATAAATGCTACTGTACGTATAAAGAAGACATGGTCATGTACGTTCGTCATGAAAAAGCATCGAATGCGGATGATTATTTACCTGGGTCTACTCGTAATATCTGTAAAGGACCGAAGATGTACGTGTACACTTGTCGAAAATACTCAAAGTAGTAGTAAAACTCCCTTTATTAGCATAATCCATGAAACAAAACGGTACACTCCATTTGTATTCCAACAGTAAACAACATCGTCCATTGTACAGACTGCGACACACTTTGCCCGTGCCGATCAGCTATCTTCAATCAGGGGAAGTATCAGAGTAGAATATTTACCCTGTATTGTGCATGAATCCTTATACCGTATGATTTGCTTGTCAGAGTATTGCAGATTTATAAATCAGGAAATCTTTTAGGTACATAAATTGTTTGTGCATAGATAATTTGCATATACAACACTGCACGAGTGTATGGAGAGAGAGAGAGAGAGAGAGAGAGAGAGAGAGAGAGAGAGAGAGAGAGAGAGAATCAAACGATGATCTTTTAATAATCGCGCTCTTATTAAGACAAATGATATCGTTAATTCAATACATGTATAACAGAACAGTAACTCAATATTGCTCTCATTAATTGATATTACAGACTTATTTGATTCATTTAAAGCACGGAATAATTAAAAATTAAACATATCTTTAAATAATGTTATTTTCAATTCAATTACTTCATTTTATGCTAATTCGGCGCTTAGTAGATCTTATATATCTATGCCATTTTGCTTTATTACATCCTGCATCGGATGCAAATTGTAGTAATGCAAAATGTAATACATTGTAATTGAGTTTATCATATGCGTAGTTATCAAGCACATAGAATTTTTTTATTTAAACATATTTAATTGAGAAACTCAACAGGATTGGTCAACAGGCATAGCCTATATATGTAGGCCCTCTCCCAAATACAAAGGTCAAAGTACTTAGAATCAAGGGGAGGGGCCAATAATGTCTGTCCCCCCCCCCCCTGGGTTTTTTTTTGTTTTTTTTTTTTTTATGTTTTCCGCCACACTCGACAATTTTTCAGTTATCTGGTGGCGCCCAGTTTTTGTTGGTGGAAGAGAGAAACCAGATACAATGTACCTGGGAAGAGACCACCGACCTTCCGAAAGTAAACTGGGAAACTTTCTCACTTACCGGCGCGAGCGGGTTTCGAACCCGCGCCGACAGATGCAGAAGTGAGAGGCCGTTATTTTGCAATGCAAATAAAAAATATATTGGGTGACAACCCCCTCCCCCCAAAGTTGATCCCAGCTTGAAAGTTCTGATATAATAGTAGAAGACACACACCACCACCAATTAAGAAAATGAAGATATTATGAGGCACTCATAGTAGAGGACTCTAACCACCCCATCCCATCCCCAATGATGGAAGAAAATAAAGTGTAGGGGGAAATTATTGAGGCAGTCAAAATAAAAGACTCTTGTAACCCTTCGCCCCCACATTAGGACTTTGAACATCGAATAAAACATCTTGGTTTGTTTGGGTTTTATGTTTTATTTTATTGATGTTTTCGTTCATCTTTTTAATTATTATTTTGAATGGCAAGGAATTTTAAAGAATCCAATTTTCCATTTTTTTCTTCCTGTTGTACCCCCCCCCCCCCACCCCATGAAAAATGACGATACATGTCTGGTTATTACATGTACATTTTGCTTTTCAACACTTGCATGCATACTAATTGTATGGTGTAGAATTGCACCCTTTACCAAGTTTTCCTTCATTTACCCAGTGTAAGGAATGATAAACCAAAATCACAAAACAAAATGCATAAAGACCAAGATATTTTCAAGCGTAGGAACTTCATTCACGGATACATAAATACATGTATTCAGAAAAATCGCATGCATGCATTGCAGGACTATAGCATATGTGTGTTTTAACGTTTCTGTAACATGTCATAATGATTATTTTCATTTCGGAGATCTGGCGCAATGGATATGTTCTGAAAATAGACATACCGCTGTACGTCGAAATTTCAAATTCAAATGTATTCGATAAGATGTTAGTGTTCATAAATTAGTAAAATTCATGTTGAGGTTTTTTTTTTAAATATATGATACAGTGTCAATCTACTGTAATGCATTAGTAGGATATGCAAAAGGCAAGAGTATCAACATTTTTTAGTATCGATATCTATGTGATCACGAAAAAACATGTATATCCGGATTCATATGCCGATTTAGAGATCAATAAAAACAAAGCTGCATAGTTTGGGGGAGGGGGTTCAAATGAGTCTGATGAAATTAAAAGAAGGAACCCCACATTTGCATTCAAACTAAATGTACTTCAAAATGATTTTATTTCTGCTCTGACTGAAAGCATGATTCTAAATTCGGGAACGAATTTTGCATACAAAATAATCAATAGGGGAACACATAAATCCGAGCTCCTTTGGGATTTAATAAAATGCAGATATGCACCTTTCTTTCAACACGAATTGATGTTGTTTCAGGCACGTATACAGGGGGTTGGGGTGGGCAGGGAGGCTAGGCTGGTCTGCTCTCCCCACTTTTTTGACAATTTACTTTTTTCCGTTATTCTAACATACAAAGTCAGTATTTTCTACACGCACAGTTAAAACTGATATATTTTTTAATTTGTAATGAATTCAATTATAAGCATCAACTCCTGTAAGTTTTTAATATAGTGTAAATAACAAATTTTAAATAGCTGAAAATTTTTAATGCTTGTAAGCTTACCAGTATATCAGTGATCTCGATCTCTCTCTCTCTCCCAATCAATGAATATGGACATACGGAGACCGTTAATAATTATGTGGTTCCCAAAGAAACAATAAAACTATATTTTCGTTTCTACATTTCCTTTTATATGTGTCTTTGTGTAATCAACTGTTTATTATGGATTGCAAATGTAATACCCGCATTTTTAAACAGATGTATATTTTCGATCATTATTCCCTTATTTGTATATCCAAGTTTGTATATGATCACCAATAAATTTTGAATTGAGCACGCAATATATCCAACCAGATGCTCAGTGTATATGATTAGATTCCCGATTTCTATAAACTGCAAAACCTCGACCAGACAAGCATTCAATACAGGAAAAATTTTCGACTCTGACATCTCCCCCGATTGAATACACCCTATTTGGCACGGGTGGAGTGTGTCGCAGTCTGTATAATGGAATGAAAACTTGTTGTAAAGTTCTAACGAGATACAAATGGAGTTTATCATTTTGTTTCGTGGATTTATCAGAATAAAGAGAATCTAATATTTTTGGTAAGTGCACTTCTCCGATACCTGTTGAATGGACGTCCGTATTTGATACGAGTTTTTTTGTTTTTTGGGGTTTTTTTGACGAATATGCCACGTGCATTACATATTATGCATATGGCATGGACCTGTATTTTGCAAGAATTGATATAAATAATATATTTCATGCTCTTTCTTTATTCCATTCTATCAGTATGTAATTGGCAAATGATTTCTCCGCATTTATTTCATAAGAAACTGCAAATACTTGCATGCATTTGCAAGTATGCAAGAAAAGCTTCTTTTTTTTTCTTTTTTCTTTTTTTGCATCTTTTGTAAATTATCTAAACTTTCGGAATGTTGCATTGGTATAGAATAAATATTTTGTAATTTTGAGCAAAGCATAATGTTTTAAAATGTTATTTTATTTGTTTCGCATTCCCTATATATTACTATCGGAGATGTGCACTGGTCGAATCCACCTAGAAAAATCACTCAGGTGTGACAATCACATTTGGGGTATATTCGGGTTGAGTAAATTAGGCTACCTGAGAGAAATATGGCGGATAAGATGAGAAAGGTGTACGTATTTATTATTTCATGTCAGCTTTAACCTCTTATTTTATCTCGAACTGCTGAGGTGCGAGTACTTTCAATAATGAAATAAATTAAATAGTATACCATATTTTATTAATACAATTCGGCAAGATATATAATACATGTATTATTAAAAATTATTATTGATATGTAGTGAATCTAAAGATAACTCTATACATTTGGGGTGTTGCTAAGACGTGAAATTAAAAACGGGACGGAAAACTGAAATTGTTTTATGCAATAATATCAGGAGGAGGTCAGCAGTTTGTAAAATGAAAAGGCTTATGAACAAGGGAAGCAGAAATTACAAAGAGAACGGGAGGACATACTCAGAATCCACCGTTTGATGTACTACATACAAATACACAATATCCACATGTATACATGTAGATTTGTCTTTAGAGCAAACAACACTGAAACATGTATTTATGCCCAAACGCGGATCCAGCGCCGGCGACCCCACTTCTCGTTAAAGACCCAATTTTAAGATAACACCCCCAAATTATAAGCTGCTTGTCAATCAAACATTTAACAATAGATGTCAGGTGGAGTGACATCTGCAGACACTGTGGTCTGGAGCTACCCCAGAGAGGTGTTGTGATAACAATAACAGTCAGTATCTACAGGCATTCTTTAGATCTTGAGGAAGCCCAGTCTACCTGAGTTTTGATAGCATTGACCTGTCCACAACTGCTATTTTCTCGTAATTCAATTGTTTTTAAAAAGACCCCTGAACAATGCAATTTCAATAGAATTGTAATTTCCCCCCTCTGTATACATGTATTATAAATGACACAATTAAAAATCAAACAATAATTTGCACAATAATTTCTAAAACTTGTAACTTATTGAAATACTTTATGTCATCAATTTATGACACATCTATATTTATAACAGAAATTATCCATCGAGTCAATGACTGAGAGTAAGAGAGAGAGAGAGAGAGAGAGAGAGAGAGAGAGAGAGAGAGAGAAGAGGGGTGGATGTAGAATGTGTGTCAGCTACCCTTACGAATACAACCATTATTCAAACACTATGACCACAGAAACTCTGCAGAGGTCCCTGAGACAGGTCCTGTGTATATCAAAACTATATATATATATATATTTTAAAAATATGAAAAGAAAACACAGAAATCCTCCGTAAAGCTTTAGCGCTCTCATTACATCTTCAGAAGCTTTACACACACACACATATATATATATATATATATATATATATATATGTGTGTGTGTGTGTGTGTGTGTGTGTGTGTGTGTGTGTGTGTGTGTGTGTAAAGCAAGGACAGGTAGATTTCTACCAAGTTCTGTCTAGATCACCTCTGTCTCTGTGTATTTCTTTGAGTGCCATGGGGTATAGCAATTAACACCTTGGTAGACCCTGGCCACTCCAGGTAAATAACATCTGTTTAGATTAGGCTCCGCCTATATTTTCACCAACCATACGGTCATGAGATGGGTCTTTAAGACCTCTGACCTGTGAGACTGTAACTCTCCGTTCTGAAATTTATGGATCTGAAACTAATTGCACATGGTATTTAGTCAACTTCGGATATGTACGTTTTGCTTACTCAAACCCCCCACCCCAATTCCAATTTTTAAAACTTTGTATCAGTCAAGCCCAACCTACATCAAAAGGGAGGCGAATTTTATTTGTATGTGGTAACTTTCACAGGGGCCTAAAATACCATTTTTAATTACTATAATTAAAAGAGTTCGGTTGTACAATCTGTTTCGTTTCGTTTCGGTAGATTTCGTTTCGTTTCGATTTCGTTTCGCACTTTACAGGAGGCTTACCATTTCGGGGTGTTAACTTAAAATTGGGTCTTTAACACACACCCTCCAGATCCGCCACCATACATCATATATGACACCGTAAACTCGATTTTACATTTATACAGTTTTATCATGCCATTCGATCAGTGTGGAAGTGACTCATGATTGCATTTATAACATATTCGTGAGATCTTTAAATTAACTGGCCAAAAGCTTACACACAGAGTCGCCTTAATCAACCACAGACTTCAAATGTCAATCTACTTTTCAGTTTTAGGATTTCATGATGTTTTTTAAAGGAGGAATAACACACAGGAATCCAGTGTGGATGTGAAAGATATTTTGAAATTAAAATACTTTAAAATTTACCACATTTAGTTAGCAAAAGGGGGGGGGGGATAAACAAAAGTCCCTGACGGATTCGAACCCATGATCTGCAGATCAATATCTGAAATGTTCACCCACTGAGCTACCCAGCTATACGGTGTAAACCCCTACTCTGAATTCTAATTTAATCACGCATAATCCATCTACATTACTATCAAAGTTCATCCCAAAATCCCGTTGCCCAAAATAGGCAGAAATTAATTCAGAAAAATGCTCCTTTTTTAATGAGTTTTAGCTGGGCCACGGCACTGTACCACTAAACAGAATGTTTGTACATTGCAGCAAGCGATTACTTACGCGTGCGCAGTATTAGATATCATTTTTAAGTTTAATGATTTCTTACCCCAATACATAAAATGAGTTCCATGATAGCTCCAAATGATTGCAAAATATTAAGACCGTCCGTACTTTCATTTATCACGGGCATTTTGACCAGTGTAACTAATATTGAAATTCTTTTTTACCGAGTTCGTAACCTTTTCAGGAATTCAGACATGAATTCAGCTTTAAAAACTTTCAGATGGCTTACTCATTCAATGCCGCTACATTGTGACACATTTTTGATTGAAATGTCTATGCTGCTTACCTACAAGCATCGTCGGTTACCCACAGGTGCTTCTACTCGATTCTCTTCATCGTTTGAGCGTGTGTGGACTCCAAACCGTGGTTTGCAAAGATGTCCTACAAGTCACACACTGGTGCACCGCTGGGGGGACAGAACAATATTTTCGATTGATTTAGACTCGTAAAAAAGTTTTGTGTGGAGTTTTTGATCACATGTAATTAAAATTCTTATTGAAATGAATAACGCCATTACCTGCTATCATTTTCCTGACGAGAACATCTTCCCAAGATTACATCAACTAATGTCTATGCATATTCCCTGAGGGGGTCGATGACGACTGATCAGCCATTCACGAAATACTATCGTCAGGGTAAAATCACCCAAAACCAACCGTGCTGTGCATGGTGAGCATTCTGCATGCGGTTGAGTTTCACCACCAGAAGCACATACAATGTGATAGGGAATCTGCTCAATACTTTTTTCTTAAGTTTTGAACCAAATGTGGGTATAAAAATCAAAGTGAAAATGGGAGTTATCTATTGAACAGGTTGGGCACACTTCCCCTATAGCGAGATATTCTCGCTAAAACGCGATTATCCCTCTGTAGCCAGAGCGTATACATTAATATAAACAGGTAAGGTGTTTTGGCGTCTTTATTGAAAATAATGGCAAATCCCGTGCAACGCTGAATAAGTGTGACACACACTCAACATGATGCGAATTGTTTCTATGAAATTGACAACAAAGTCAACAGGCCTATTGGTCACCTAGATATTAGTTTAAAAGTATCACTAGTTAGTCCCAAGGGCTACATATCTAGAGGAGAGAAAAAAATCTTAATTTGAGTATCTAACTAAATTATGATATTAACTTACCCCCATCCCCACCCCTGATAAAAAGAACTTTACATATAACATTAACACAGTATGACTAATTCGGACTCGTCCTGGAGTCAATACCCTGGGGTTGCGAAATTCACAATTCTTGTAGCCTACATTCTTTAAAGATTTCTTCTTTTCCTAAATATGCATTTAGTTTTTATACCGTATCAGCAAACTTAAAGGGGCATGGACACGTTTTGAGCTGAACATTTTCAAATTTTATTTTTCCATTTTTATTGTTTACAATGCCAACTAAAATTTGAATATCAGTTGTTGAGTTACAAGTGAAATACAGCACTCGGAATTCTTTGTTATGTAAACAAGGCTCGTGCCATGTTTTTGTTTACATTAGACTGTTTTATAGAAATTAGCGTATTTAAAACAAAGTGAGATGACTTGTAAATTGAGAAAATATGCTTTAAACGAAACTTTACCAGTTTATTTAACTTATGTAAACAAAAACATGGCACGAGCCTCGTTTACATATCAAGGACTTGTGACCTTGTACCTTGATATTTTTGCTGATCATTAGTAATACCTTAGTTAAACATTCTAAACATTAAAAATCAAAAAATCAAATTTGAAAATTTTCAGCTCAAATCGTGTCCATGCCCCTTTAAAGATTTTTTTTCAAATGACCAAAACAATGATCACTATGATAATTTTGGCCACGCCCAGAAACTGAAACCCTTACCCCTGGAATCATGGAATTTACAATTTTTGGTAGAGACCTTCCTCTTCTATATCACTATGCATTTAGTTTTTCGGTCATAAAGAAGAGTTTTGCAAATTGGTCAGTTTTGGACAGTTTTTGCCCGCCCCTAAGACCCCAGGGATGCAGGAGTTCTGAAATTTACAATTTATGTCCCCTTGTTCCAAAAATGCCTCATACCAAATTTGGAAAGAATTGGAATGGTAGGATGTTTATATGTTCAATTGCTAACGTACGCAGTAGACCAAACCAGTGTGTAAACGTAGGTGAGAGAATTAAAGTACTGAAAGTACTGAAAAGCGCTAAGCATCTTACAACGTAAATGTTAGTTGTGGTATGTGTATATATATTCATAGGTTCTCTATACAAATAAGTGTGACGATTTGAGTGTTTACTTTTGGAGTTTGAAGAAGCACAATGAACAACAATTAATGTGATTTGTGGTGTTAAAGTAAATGACAAACGATTAACCTTCAATTTAAGCACATCTTTGTCAGTCAAGGGATTCTGATCCGCATCGCTACTCAGAATACCCTAGGCATTTATGCATTGAAAAGATTCGGTCATACATGTCATAATTTATACTAGAACCAGGAAAGAATTCGATAGCCAATACAAAAATAGCATTTATAGGTTTAAACAACAGTTAAAAGAACACAAAGAAATCAACACTGACGTGCTTTTAATCCATTTTCAACATGTCCCCTGTCCCGGGTTTAAATCACAACTCTGATTACGTCAGCCATTTCTTAATTGGTTCCCTATTGTGACAGGTTCTTCAAAGACCAGTTAACGTAAACCCGGGACAGGGTACATGTTGAAAATGGATTTAAAGCAAGTAAATGTTGATTTCCTTATGACAATTTTGTGCATTACTGTTAAATGTTTGAAAACAACTTGTCTATTGCGTAAATCCAGGCTTATCTGATTCGAAAGGTCGGTCGAAGCATAAACCGTCACCGACTCCGGCATTTACACGTTTTTCAGAATCAAAACATGAATGATTGCGAAGAGAAGTCGATGAAGGCTATGTCTCTCGAGAATAGGGATCTCACAATCCTTCTGTTTTCAAAGGATTCAACCATTCGTGTTTAAGGAACACAAGTCACGCAGGGTGTAGCTTGCCTTTGATAACAAGTGAGGCACAATCATATCGGCAAGGGTGCGGGGCCCGCCATAGGCCCCAAGCGAGTCCAGGACGGCGCCATTGCAGGGGGGGGGGGTGAGGCGGAAAACGGATGTTGGGAGTATTGAATGCGAAAATCATACATTTTCTGCTCAGTTTTGTCAGTTCCACCGATGTCATAAAGAAAGATTTGATTCCACCTGTTATGAAGCACAATAACTAGAGTTAAATCCAATCTGATAATTTTGTCCATAGTGTAGAGACAGGAGGAGAATAAAAAAAGATATGCTTAATTGTTTCTGGTTCTAGTGCCCATATTGAACAAAGAGAAGAGTTCTTAATGTTTGACATATGTAGGAATTTGTTAGTACCAAATATTCTATGTATGATTCTATAGTTGAACCATATTAGTCCTGAATCTTTTGCTACAGATTTGATGTTTGTATATAAAGTTGCAAATTTAAATCATTAACCCATTTGTTTTCGCAAATAGGTCGATGCTGTAAGTTTGATATTAGATAGTTATAAATATTCCTAGAACATTTTTTTGTATTTGCACAAAATTTTAATGTATTCAGGTTGATATGGTTGAAGACTTGTATGAGGTATCATAAGCAGTTTGATAATTGGCCATGAGTACACAATAGCTTGTTTCAATCCCTCATATGTAGTAAATGGAATCTGAATTGAGTAATCATTTGTGTTACTCTGGTAGCTGATAAAGTTGTCTTGCTTATCTAATAAATCATATATTATATGAAACCCTTTGTCATATAATTGCTTGCAAAATATGTATTTATTTTGAATCTTTATTTTATCATTATACCACAGTGGTTCAAACAAAATACGAAAATATTTCATCTCAAAATGTTCCAAAACTTCTGCGAAGTAAAATATAGTTTCTCACCAGAAAGAGTTTCGAATGGAATTTGCTTTTTGTTTTCTGTAAACAGGTCCAAAATGGCACAATTTTGTAATGTTACAACCAGTAATTTCAGAAAATAAGCTTATCCATCTACATGTAGAATTAGTTGTAATGAGTCTCTTAAACCAAGTTAGTTTGAGAGACTTCATAAATGTTTCTATATTGGTCATTCTACACCCACCATTTTCAAACTCCAACTCTAGTGTTTTTCTACAAATTTTCTCCATTTTCTTCCCCCATGCAAATTTGTAAAGAGTCTGTATGCCAGAGTTTAGCCCTCGTGCGACACATTACCAATTGGTACGATTTTGTGAAAATTGCATGAGAAATGTAAGTAAAAGGGCGATAAATCATTAACAATCATGGTATCGGGATATACATACTCTCTAGATATCAAACAAACCAAGGAGTCAAAGAGATGAAATGACTGAGAATGATGGGTTTAAATCATCAATTTCAACGTTGTAGACCTACTCGTGAAACGCAAACCAAGTGTTAGAGGTACCGGTAAGCACGGGCATCTGAACTAAGGTGACAAATTTGATTGATCAATTTGGCGATTTGCTGGCTCAAAGGTATGCTAATAATTTTAGCGGAATAAATTTTGGCGGACAAGGGAGAGTTATCTCTCTTGTAAATACCGAAGTCGCAATTGGGTGCATATTTGCCGAGTGAAATTTTGGCGGAAAGCTATCTAAACGCTAAAATAAGCCAAATTTTCACCCCGCGGAAAAAAAACCGCTATACGGTATACATGTATATACGACACTATGCAATATGATGTTTGTAGAAATATTGTATTTTTTATGAGAAAAACGATTTCATACTACGCTTCGGAGCCGAACCCTCGTAATTATAGTGTCGACTCCTCGATTGTGACGTTGTATACGGTGAACACACAAAGTCGTGATTTACTCAAGCAAAAATATCATATACCAAGAAACGCATGCTGAAGAATAGCAGCGAGTAACCTTAATTATAACAGCTAGTAGCCATTATCATAACAGCTACATCTGTAAGTAGCCTTAATTATAACAGCTAATAGCCATTATCACAACAGCTACATCTGTAAGTAACCTTAATTATTACAGTAACCTTTCAACCGGAAGTCTAACACGAGCGTACATACCACACTGATGTAAACATATACGGTCTTTCTGACGTAGTTTTATTTTACAATAAAAATAAAGGTTTTTTTTTTATATATACATGTACATGTAATGAAAAAAAAAAAAAGACAGACAGAAAGACGATACATTACCGATATAAATATGTACATGTAATTCAAAACCTCACATTGTTAAAGCCCACATTTTTGTTATTATGGTTACATTCCATTACGAAGACCGGCCCAGCATCGGTTGTGAGATTACTATTCTATATGGTCGTTTCTTTTCTGTTTTCCTTTTATATAATTTTCACATGTTTTTCATTTCAGAGTTAAGGATATTGAAGATGGTCAATTTTATGTTTTCCAATTCACAATTTCATTGACCATTTAATTCCTAAACATGCAGTCATTAGAACATTTTTAAAATTACATAAGATCGTGTAAGTAGATAGGAAAATACCCGCCCCCCTTTTGATTGCGTCAAGATCGATCATTTCGTTTGACAGATTGAATCTCTAATGCACGTGCTGCGAGGGTCCCCGGATGTCTCTTTCAGCGTCATCTCAATATGGTGGCATCTTTAGATTGTTTCTATGTACATTGAGCGCCATTTCTTTAAAGTCCAAAGTATCATGTCGATTATCAGACTGAAGCATTGAATAAGCTGTCTATCGCCTTGACATCAGCTATGAGTTAATCAAAGTATATACGTCCCCCTTCTGACATTTCAATTTTTTAAGTCAGCGACAGCTGCGGACCAATCAAAAGCGAACTGACAATTCACCAGATGATGCCCACGTTCTCATGCTGTTATACTCATTTCAAATTAGCATGAAAGAATTAAAAAGTTAAGATTAGGAGAGTGATCAATCTCATAAATCCTTTAATTTATCTCTCTTTATGTGGTTGTATTGGATTTTTATTTCAGCTGGAAATAAATCAATTTGAATACATTTCATGATTTGCACTCGTTTTCATCTATTTAAAGAAATCAGAAATAGTTTTGGTCAGTTCTGTATTTAATTCTGCCCGTTAATTGGTCAAGAATTTTCCCGGGTGTCCGTGTTAAATTACGGGTAATAAGGTGTGAAAGAATATAATAAAAACAAAGACAGAGAAGGTACATGTACTACGTGCGTCAGACATTTCTGATAGACAATTGATATTTTCTTGATATTC
This sequence comes from Ostrea edulis, assembly GCF_947568905.1. NCBI lineage: Eukaryota > Metazoa > Mollusca > Bivalvia > Ostreida > Ostreidae > Ostrea > Ostrea edulis. Next base: position 63,838,081 of record NC_079172.1, on the reverse strand, counting down.
AAAGACTTGAGACTGCACGACATACTACCGTAAGTTTCTTTTTCCATTACCTATTCATTTTAACATTCATATTTCATTAATGTATATTTCTATAATTGTCTGCATTTCAATGGAAACCCTAACAATAGTAAAAGTGATAAGTGAGAGAGTATATTATAAATCAAAGTTGTACATGTATGTAATATATTTTGCACAATGGATTCGGTAGTACCTGTGGTATATAAATGTAAGGTACAGATAACGAATAGTGATCAATCTCTTAACTCCTACAAGCAATACAAAATAGATAGCTGGGCAAACACGGACCCCTGTACACACCAGAGGTGGGATTAGGTGCCTAGGAGGAGTAAGCATCCCCTGTTGACCGGTCACACCCGCCGTGAGCCCTATATCCTGATCAGGTAAACGGAGTTATACACGGACGATTTTGGTCTGCTGAACCCCGATCCATAATCAGGTACATTGTGTTGTGTGTTATAAATGTCAATTCAATTTAGTACCTAATTAAAAGTTTATCCATTGTGTGACGTCATAATGAAGCAGAAAAGTAACCATCAGTGTAACAGGAGAAAGCAGTAAAGGAACAAAGTCCAAGTCCTGTTCCTCGATGCTTATAGGAGTTATGAGATTGATCACTGTTAGTTGTCTTCACCTTTATAGGAGTTATGAGATTGATCACTGTTCGTTATCTTCACCTTTATAGGAGTTATGAGATTGATCACTGTTCGTTATCTTCACCTTTATAGGAGTTATGAGATTGATCACTGTTCGTTATCTTCACCTTTATAGGCGTTATGAGATTGATCACTGTTCGTTATCTTCACCTTTATAGGAGTTATGAGATTGATCACTGTTCGTTATCTTCACCTTTATAGGCGTTATGAGATTGATCACTGTTCGTTATCTTCACCTTTATAGGAGTTATGAGATTGATCACTGTTCGTTATCTTCACCTTTATAGGAGTTATGAGATTGATCACTGTTAGTTGTCTTCACCTTTATAGGAGTTATGAGATTGATCACTGTTCGTTATCTTCACCTTTCATAAAGTATGTTTATCTTATTGTTACTTATCATACTATAAATTCCATACGATATCAAATAATGCTATGTGTACCAGTTCCTTCATGTAAGGGAAATAACTCTTACAAAAGTAATATTCGTTTCTATATACATGTGTATACAATGTATATTGCATATTTAACACTATTGTCTATATGACTGTCATTGATTTATTATGAAATCGCTTATTATATATTTTAGGGTTCATATTTTGTACATTATCAAATCATTTTAAAATAAAAGACTCCGACTCGAGAAACAGGACTTGGTGTTCCTTTACTGCTTTCTCCCGTTACACTGATGGGTTCTGGTGGTTACTTTTCTGCTTCATCATGACGTCACACAATGGATAAACTTTTAAGGTACTAAATTGTATTGACAGTGCATCATTATATATTATAGAGTTATTGAACTTATATTGGCTGTCAAATGCACGAGCTTGCAAGTGCATTTTGACAACCAACGAGTGCCAATATAAGTTCAATAACCCTTTTATTGTATAGCTAAAGTATTTAGTTGTTAAATTATATCCCTTTTCACTCAAAATACTCCAAAATAGACAAGAAATCATCAATATTGGCATCTAAGGTGAAAGTGTGCACTATCAGCATGGGCTGCGTTCAAGATCGTAGCGGCTAATCTAGATATCTAGGCATATTGAACGCACTGTATGAATTAACGCTTGTTACCCCTACGTAGGGCCTGCCTAAAACATCGTTCAAGATCGTAGCGGTACCGAGCCCTACGATCTTGAACGCAGCCCTGTTCAATATTCGTCTGCCATTTTGGCTTGTTTAGGTGGCAGGGGACAGTTTCTTTGGTTTTGAAACATGTGGATAGGGGGTATACACCAAAGTCAGATTATGACAGACTAATGAAAAATCATATTTCCATTTTATGTCAATACTTGTATTTCTTATTAGTGTAGTTAATACATTATGACCCTAAATTACATGTAATCTATAAATACTGGTGCTGGTGCACAAAACATGCTCTGAGCAGGTTCCCCTTTTTTGCTTTGATTTTCCCTCATTTGGGCTAATCCGCACCACCCCCACACCATCACAGTACCAAACATGGGGATTTAGACACTTTGCACAATAAAGAACCCTATCTGCCCTTCTCAAAAATCTACCTCTCATATGGGGCCATCCACCTTCCCTCACAGATACAGACCTTTTGCTAGACCCTGCATGTTTTCACCGCAATTTCTTCAGCAACTGACCACGTGTCTTAGTTTCGTATTTGCACCCATCTATATGCTAGGAATCATGGTGACACCTACATGTTGTATATCAACATTTTTACTAAGCACTCAGCTACATTTGACATGCATCCTAAAATTATTGTATACATTTTTACACATGTAATATCACTTCAAATACGGGGTAATTCCATTTTTTGAAAAAGTTGACCGGGCCTATAGTGCGAAACTGTCCCCTGCTACCTTACGTCGTTACGGCAAGTTCAATATTGGAACACTCATACTCGGAATGTTTCGGGCGCACACAATGCTCAGGATATTGAACGCTAATATTCTCTAGATTTTATGATAAGACTATTTATTAGCTATATAATAAATAGATAGAAAGCATGTAGTGGTTAAGGGTAATATTGGAAATTTTCACCCCAAGAAAACAATTGTCAACCAAGGCGTAGCAGGGGTTGACAACGTGTTCTCGAGGGCTGAAAATGTTCAATGGTACCCTCAACTACATGCAATGTATATATATATATATATTATTATACTGAATGTTATAACTTGTGCGGGTATTCACGTTTATTACATCCCGTGAGTTCCGGGTTAGAATAGGTCCTCACTCCCTTGCTTGTTGCAAGAGGCGACTAACTGGGGCGGTCCTTCGGATGAGACCGCAAAAAAACCAAGGTCCCGTGTCACGGTAAAGATCCCTCCCTGGTCAATGGACATAAGCGCCGAGCATAGGCCTAAATTTGGCAGCCCTTCACCGGCAGTGGTGACGTCTCCATATGAGTGAAATATTTTCGAGCGGGACGTTAAACAATATTTAATCACGTTTATTACAAACGCTCAGACAACCCCGTCTAAATTTGATGCATGTGGTAATTCATATTATTATACTTTCATGCATCTCATTGGTCGAGAAGCATTTGAAAAAAACATATTGTTACTCTCCGAGAACAGAAAGCACGCACTCAAGGGTGATAGTATCTAGCAACTGGTAACAGTACTTGACAACGGGTGATATAAAAATTATCACATGCATCAAATTTATGCGCGTACGGTTCGCAGTAGATCGTTAGACGACGTCATTTGTAATAAACACGAATACCCCGCATCGATATACGAAATGTAGCATGACAGCGATTGATCAAATGTCAACAGACGTAAGTTTTTCTGCTTTCTTGTTTATATAACAGTATAATAAAACAAATATTGCGCATATTTGAGGGTAAAATTGAAAGTTTTCACCTCAATAAAACCATTTTCAACCGAGGCATATTCAATGTTACCCTCAACTAAATGCAATATTTATATAATATCACCTGTTGTCAAGTACTGTTACCTGTTGCTAGATACCATCACCCTGGAGCACATGCTTTCAATTCTCAGAGGGTAACAATGTTTTTTATATGCTTCTCAACCAATCAGATTAAAGTATTTTACCTGAAAGTTTAATATATACACTGTATATACAGTGTACATGCTTCTGATAAGAAAAAAATCTCATAATGAAGAATGACTTCAGTAAGTGCATAACTGTAAAACCTTGAAGTTGTACAATTAAAAGCTTGTATGACAGTGTAACTCCTGTGACAGACTGGCTCCACTCACACAAAACCTTATGTCTTACTTTTTATTGCACTTAATATACAATTTACATAAATAACACGAGTTAGTATTTTAACATACCAAAAACAGGTATCTGTTTTCAACAAATTAAGATTGCTTACAGAACTCACTATCTAGCAAGTAATACAGTAAATCCTCATATTCATTGAGACTGTTTATAGTGAATAACTGCATATAAAGGAAGCAGTTTTTATAGTCAACTACAATAAGAGATATAACAGCAACATTAGTGAATTACAATTGCTGACATGCATGATGGTTACAATAATTAGTCAAACTCAATGAACTTCTAAATTCATGAATTTCAACAGCTCAATATCTTTGTTTAAAATCCTTATCACATGTAAAATGTCCAACTGAACGACAACAGAGTGTTACACAGTTGTATTTGGATCACTTCCTGTCCGGAGACCGTGATAATTCCACAATAAGAGTATACTGGTCAATATCAAACCAGATAAAATATACCTACCAAGTCAATACACTAACCAGTGACAGAGCTGATGTTTACAGATAAAATATACCTAAGTCAATACACTAACCAGTGACAGAGCTGATGTTTACAGATAAAATATACCCAAGTCAATACACTAACCAGTGACAGAGCTGATGTTTACACTTGTATATGTACAAACAGACTGATGGTTATATGTACAGTGACAGAGCTGATGTTTATATGTACAAACAGACTGATGTTTACATGTACAGTGACAGAGCTGATGTTTATATGTACAGTGACAGAGCTGATGTTTACACTTGTATATGTACAAACAGACTGATGTTTATATGTACAGTGACAGAGCTGATGTTTACATGTACAGTGACAGAGCTGATGTTTACATGTACAGTGACAGAGCTGATGTTTATATGTACAGTGACAGACTGATGTTTATATGTACAGTGACAGAGCTGATGTTTACATGTACAGTGACAGAGCTGATGTTTATATGTACAGTGACAGAGCTGATGTTTACACTTGTATATGTACAAACAGACTGATGTTTATATGTACAGTGACAGAGCTGATGTTTACATGTACAGTGACAGAGCTGATGTTTACACTTGTATATGTACAAACAGACTGATGTTTATATGTACAGTGACAGAGCTGATGTTTATATGTACAAACAGACTGATGTTTATATGTACAGTGACAGAGCTGATGTTTATATGTACAAACAGACTGATGTTTATATGTACAGTGACAGAGCTGATGTTTATATGTACAAACAGACTGATGTTTACATGTACAGTGACAGAGCTGTTGTTTATATGTACAGTGACAGAGCTGATGTTTACACTTGTATATGTACAAACAGACCATTATTGTCAGTCATCCACATTTCCTGCTCATTCCTTTATTTCTAACAACAGACTGAATTTTGTGGTTTTCATGTTGTAAAGTCTTGTTAGCAAATAATGATAAATGATCATGATAAAATATCAAAATGGAAGCTGCAGACTATGTGTTTGATGACAGCTCTCTCATTTCCCCGGTGGTGTCTGAGCCACACATGCTTGGTATCAGTAAAACCCTTTGGATTCGACAATTTCCGAAATGCGGAATAATTCTTACATTAAAAGAAGTCGAAGTTTAATGCTACCACATGTACACAGTTTACAGATTCCACAGCATCCAGAAGGGGCAAATCTACAGTGTAGTTCTGCAGTTTGTTAGTAACTGTGGATCCCGAGTGCCTGTTGAATTTCTGCAGTGTGCTGATGATTGTGGGTCTTAAGTGCCTGTTGAATTTCTGCAGAGTGTTGATGAGTGCCTGTTGAATTTCTGCAGTGTGTTGATGATTGTGGGTCTCAAGTGCCTGTTGAATTTCTGTACCGTGTTGATATTTCTGCAGTTTGTTGATGAGTGCCTGTTGAATTTCTGTACCGTGTTATTGTGTTTAAGATAAATTCCTTTACTTCGCTGATATTTTCTCTCTCTAAGAATTCCATAAAAGTGTCTCGAACTTCCTGTAAAATAAAACAAGTTAATATTTGATGAGATGAATTAGTCTGAGTCCTTTCTAATAGTGAGTTTATTGTCTTGTGATAAATTGTTAAGCTACTACATCACAAGGTAAAATACTTTCTAAACAAGATGCTCAAGAGCAACTTTGTTCACATTCACAGTGAAATTGTCTTGATCTATATATCATGTATATACTGTCATACTGAATCAACATTGTATATTAATTCTGAATCAATATTGTATATTTATATACTGGTATACTAAATCAACATTGTATATGTATACATAATCAACATTGTATATCTAGGCTGAATCAGCATTGTATATGTATACATAATCAACATTGTATATCTAGGCTGAATCAGCATTGTATATGTATACATAATCAACATTGTATATCATTTATGCTGAATCAATATTGTATCAGTACGTTTGCAATATCAATGTAGCTTTAGTGGTTCATTTCCCATCATGAAGTGTTCCAACATCTTAGAAAATCTTAGTGTGCAAGTATATTGGCTATTATTGAACACAAACTTTTACTGATATAATAGAATCCACATGAAAATGTTTCAGGTACAAGTTAACATTACAGCACGCTAGCTGTAAACAAAGCTGGCAGACCATCTACTGTTTAGCAGGCTCTAGAAGCCTGTCTGGATATTTTATCTCCCAAGAATCAGTTAATTCTTATAATATTACAATTCTGATTTACTATTAGAGACCAGAAAATATTATCATTCACAATCTTAAAACATTTTACTAGCAGTGATTGAAGGAAATGGTTGAACGTCAAAAGTAGGCCTGTAATATTACATAACAGTAACAATAATGCTATGTTTGTCAACTTTACAAGAAAACAAATCAATAATCAACATAAAACACCTTTTAAAAAAATTGCCTGTGTCGTTTTTTGACAAGATGGGTTTAATTTTGATATGTTTTACATTTTCTAGATCTTTGTACAAAAGGGAATGCTAGTGGTATAAAAACTATACAAGGCAAACTAATGGGGTAAAAAGCTAATAGAATTTTGAAAAAAGGATATTAGCTACCAGATTATACTAATTGGTAAAGAAATCTTAATTCAAAACATAAAAAATAGCACTTCTTAAATCTTGAATAAAATTTGAATTGGTTTCCATAGCAACAAAAAAGCATATTGGGTAACTTTACAAGGTCTATGTCGGACAAATTCCACTTTTAACATAATATTGGATCAAATTTGAGAATACTTTTCAAACAATGATAATTTATTTATTTTCTTTGATATTATAAGTCTACAATTTTTTATACTATATGTATCAGCTATATATTGATCATAGATCAAAGTATCGTTAAAACATATTGGATTGTTTCAAAAGTATTTGGTATGGTATCATATCCTTTCATCCTTAAAGGTATCCAGCCCTCGTCATTGACTCAAATGAGTCATCTACTTAGGTGAGAAAACAAAACATAACCTACCTTGATTCCCTTTGGATGTCCAATTCTTTCTTTTGGTTGAGTCTGAAAAACATTAGTTTAGTAAGTCACAGCTGTGTCAAACATTCAAATGCATATGATTATTATCTTTCATATACTTCAATAGTAGGCCAAGGGAAAAAATGTGCTTCTCCTGAATGGCCTAGTTTTGGATCCCTCAAGTTTTCACACACCCCTGAATGATGACAGTTTAGGATCTCTCATGCCCCCCCCCCCCCCCCCCCCTTCTTCTTTAACAGTAATATAGCACTTAAAGTAAATCTGTATAAAATGTCCATCTGGTCTTGGGAACAAAAAAATGGATGTGGATGAATGAAATGAAGGAAGTTACATGTATCTTGATGAGAGTAACTGAACGTTTCAATGAATAAAACATACATTTAACAATAAACACATATTATATACTGTACCTATAAACAAATATTTTTTCAAGTCCAAAAGTGAAAAACAACATTTTGTATTTTGGTGGAATTTTGACAATTCATAACAGGATAAGTTTGTGAAAAGCTAATGTCTCTTTATGGCAGGAGAGCAATTCTGGTACCAAACTAAACTCTTGTCCCAAGGGATACACTTCTGAAATATCAAAGCCCTATCACTATGCATTCAAAACTTAGGGTTTAGGTTCAAGTTCTTCAAAAGCAGGTCAAACTCCAAGGTGAAGTGCAGGAGGTCAAGTATTTTGGTAACAAAAGACCGGTCTTGATGTGAAATATGAAAAGCCTATCAACAACAACTTCGCTAGCCATGGATCTTCGATCCGCTCCGCTTCTCTACAACCCTTGGCAGTTTCCTGCATATGATTGGATGCGGGCCAAGTCCCCTGCATCTAATCAAATAGCATGTTACATTACACCATGTGCAAGACGTAAACAATTAGTCATCATCTTCAAAACACTTCCATTTAATCACATTTTCAGATGACTGTGCCATGATGCTTTGCCTGTGAATTTTTTTTAAAAATGATTTGCATACAACATCGTGTAAATCAGTGGGCGTAGCCATTGCTATCTTAACAACACAAAAAGTTGAAAAACTTTTTTTCATTGGTTGAACATGATGCAATCCAATAGAGTTTGTTTGTCGTAAATCCTTGGCTAGCGAAAATGATCAGCAACCACTCGAAAGTTATGGCCAAAGTTCAAACTAGGTCAAAAATTTTGTAGCAAAAGAAAAGTCTTGTCACAAGGAATACACATGTGGAATATGATAGCCCTATCATTATTTATTCAAAAATTCTGACTCGGGTTAAAGGTTAGGGACAAACTAACAGACAGACCAAAAATTATATGCCCCCCCCCCCCCCCCCCCCCCCCCCCCAACTACAGAGGCACAAAAAATGAAATGCTAAATAGCTCACCTCCTTCAGAAACAACAATGAGAATGGAAGGAAGGCTTGATGAAGATAGAGTGACAGGCAATCATTAGCTTCAATGTCGAGGAGTCCATCCTCAAAGTTAAAATGGGAGTCGATGCGGCCATGCGTGAAGGCCCTCCTTCTCCAGAGCGTGTCGCAGAGGTCCAGGATGAGGACGTTCAGGCTGTGGATGGTCTCCTTCTTGCAGTACGCAGGGATGTCTATCTCACTGCTCACCGAGTCCTCCTTCAATTTCTGACAGTTCTTCTTGTAGCTGAAACGGAATCCAGGACTTAAAACTTAAATACTCCTTACTTCCTGTTTTCAGGACTTGTGTGAAAAGTCTTGTTTAAAGCAATGGTTATGTGTAGACGTAGGAACTGCTCATCACAATGTGAACAGTTTAGTCTGAATCACATTTTACCTAGTAAATGCTTACAATGGAGAAACCATGAGTCCCAGTGCTTTATTATTACAGTAACTACATTCTATGTGTACAGTCCTTTATTAAACAATGAGAAAGTTCAGTCCGCTTAACAGCACATCAAAATGTAAAACTAACATTACAATGTAAACTTGATTCCATTTTATTGAGAGAAACAAACAACAAAAACCAAAACTCTACCATGGGTAATTTGACAGTCTATGTGTTAACTGTTTTAACTATAATTCCACATATTTCAGCTTGTCTGTAAATATGTGTCGTTATCTAAGTGCCCCCGCCCCTATTTTTACTTATACGGGTAATTTGGCATTGATATAGATGAGTGTTACTGTGTCATTTGATGATTGTATATGTTGTTTAATCTAAGGCAGCTCATGTTTGTGAATTTAAGCATCAATGCCAGGCATGTTTATTCCGGAATTGTGTTCTGGACTTTAACAGGCATCATTCTGTACCGCAGCATCACTTCCCGTTTCCTTTCTGCAGCATTCGAGAGGGTCAGTAAATTTTAGAGCGGAGAAATTTGAAATACCCACCCTTCTCTTTGATTAGTTCATTTTTCTGCTGTTTAGATTTTTCATTTCAGATATCGCATACTGTCAGCATTCTGGGATCTTCCATATTTGCACGACTCGTAACAGTGGCATGATTTTTAATGGTTCAGGGCGAAATCCTCACCTTCATATTGTATGTTATATTGTGATGTTGACAGTTGATATGTGGATGTTGATTTATGAATTATTTGATATTAACAATTTCAATAAGATTCAATACAAGTTAAATACAGTATTGAATACAATGTATGTTGACTGTGTCGGTAGCTTGATTGTGATTACCCAGCAGGCTACGTGCCCATTTGGACGACACAAAAATGTTGTTGTTGGGGGTGAGCCCTGTTGTTCAGCGGCCTCACTATTGTTGGTTGTAAATGTTGTTTCTGATCACTGTGGCCATTATCTGCCATACAATAAATTGTTAAACGCTTATATATTGCGTTTCATCTCAAGAATCCATGAGGAAGTATATCGTATAAACAATTCCCAATATAAGCTTATGTTTTGGGAAAACTGAACCTATGATTTAATGCTGTCTTAGATAAATTACTTTAAATCCTGCAGTGGGTAATTTGACAGTCTAAACGTTTACTGTTTAACTATAAATCACTTAAATTCTGCAACATTTTATTTTCATGTGGATGCAATGACATATTCATTCACGAGACACAATTTCTGAGAATCATCATTTATTGCACCAGTCTTCAATGTGTAAGAGTTTACTTAAGAAGACTAAATTTTCATGAATGGCTAGTCTCTGAAAATTACACATAGATATATTTGTTTGCAAATAAAATGAGACTTACCTATTAATAACTCCACATACTCTTGCGGGACCCATTGCATTGTCAGTAAGGAGGGCTCTGATTACGTGGCGACTCGGCAAATACACAAACGGCAGTCCGTACTGAGTATGCATGACAGAGACCTAAAAACAAGATTCACAAACCGTACATAAAAGTTTTTTTCTCCCCTGATACATGGGACATTTCTGTGATCTCATAATGAAAGATGAAGATCACGAACAGTGATCAATCTCATAACTCCTATAAGCAATAATATCGAGAGGGATCTCTGTGAGGATTTCTGTCAATCTGGTTGACTAGTCTGGTTAAGCATGTCCTTAGATTACAGACCGCTAAACCCCAAACTGGCAGTGGTCTGGCTTTTTCACCCCATTTGTATGCCTTCAGAACATTTTAATTCTATTCATTTTGTTTACATTCTGAAGATTTCATAATAACCTGTACTTTACTGTGTCTTTCTTGAAACTTTTGAAGACAACTGTAAAATTGTAAAATCCTGGAGCTTACAGTTCAGTCTGTATTCTGCCCACAAGGTCCAGACAGACAGACGACATCATACCATAATATGTCCCGTCTTCGACGAGTGTATAAAAATGAAAGGCAAATGGTGAAAGTAGACAGGCCAGGGAATATTCACTGTAAAACATCTGCTTAACAAGCTTTGCAAACTACCCCCCCCCCCCTCCCCAAAGTTTTAAAAAGAAGGGAGGTGGGGGTGTTAATACAAGTAGTTGAAAATCAGAACATGACAAGTTAGACGTACCATTTCATTGAAGGTCAGTGTGAAATGAAGCAACAGGCTGTGGTTGTTGTCTAGGGAGAGTCCCACACTGACGAGTCGGTCCACATACTGGATCAACTTTATCACCGTCGACAACGCGTCAAACATTCCTATGTCATCCTCAAACACCGACACACTGTCAAGAAACATTTACAAAACTCTCAAATAAATATTGATTTCTCCGAACTTTAAAACACTGACACACTGTTAAGAAACATTTACAAAACTCTAAAGTAAATATCGATTCCTCCGAACCTCAAACACCTCACACTGTTAAGAAACATTTATAAAACTCTAAAATAAATGTTGAGTCCTCAAAAACCTAATGTTTCAAACTAATGCATCCATGATTAAAGCAATTTAGTTGTCTTGTTGGAAAACATATATGAGGAATTTCATGACGCTTACAAGCAGTGCATACTGAGCATCTGGTCATTGTGCAAGCAAGATTTTATGTTGCAAGTCAATTCTACACGTCAACATTGATCCACAAAGATGACATCATCAATCTAATTAAAATTAGATCCTATGATCCACTCATCTACTATTGCTGCACATGTGTAGTGATAGTAGATGAGCGGATCATAGAATCTAATTCTAATTAGATTGATGTTATCATCCACCTCAGGACGGACGATTTTCACCCGTTATCTCTAAAAAAGTGTATATGTTCACGCAGTTATAAACTTTTATAAGTGTTCTCCTTATATTTGTTGTAGTCATTGTGTAACTTGATGCAATATTCCTTCAGCCAAGAGTGTTTATATATTGAAAAGTCGTTCTGTTTGTTTATATTCACTATACTGTAGATTCCTAAATATAATCGAGTTATTTATCATTGCGTAATTGCACGAGAAGTAACACACGCGAAATAATTTACTCGCTTTTATTTTTATATTGCTGAAATACATGTTAAAATTCTTGATCAATAGACCACATGTGAATTCACGATCGCGCAATTTGAAATCCATATTAAAGGCATTTCGTAAAATTAGGTACTCGCGTAAAATAAGGAACCTACATTATCAATGTATATCATTTTTTAAATATCGAATATAATTATTGCTCGACAGGCCTCAACACAACTTGTACCCTGTACTACTGTCACTTAAGCATACGTTAAAAATCCTTGCGACTTACCACGGTTTCGAATCTGGATATTTCAAGTTGTATCTGGGTATTTCCACTGCTGCATAATTACGTAACAGCTGTGTCAAGCACATTATTATTTGGCACTGTAAAATAAATACTGAACTGTGAGTTTTATGTAACACTGTAAAATAGATACTGAACTGTGAGTTTTATGTAACACTGTAAAATAGATACTGAACTGTGAGTTTTATGTAACATGTAGTAGTACAGTGCATTTTGTATTCATCACAGTTGTCAGCATCATAGGAAAATCAAAAGACACATAAGCTGTCCTGGAGAAGAAATTTATTTGATCCCAGCCAATAAACAGTAAGCGTGGCCATATTGAAATTAAGAATACTCGGATAAACAGTTACACATTTGCTGGATTACTAGAGGAACATTACATGGTCACAGGGGGTGAAGGATCTTGTCTCAGCCAATCAAAAGCAATGCTGCCATATTGAAATTCAGATCACGCCACCAAAAATTAACTACACTTCTGCGAGACTTGTGCACTACGTATGGTGACTGGATTTGCAATCAATTTGGTAAAGATTTAAATGTAATTGTTAATTAACTCTGACTGATGGGCAATGGTTAGCGTGGTTGAGATATGTACATGTGACCCATGTGGTAAACACAACCATAACCTACAATGCAGCTTACCAATCAGGGGTCGAAATTAACTTTTTCTACCATAGGCTAATTTTAGCCTGTGGGTAAAAAATCCACAGGCTAAAATGAAAACCTACAAGCTAAAATGAAAATAATGAAGCAGTGCTCTTTTTATATATATATATATATATATTCAATCAGTGATTTTCCCCATCATTACTGAGCCTAGTGGGTCTACAGGCAGCGTTTGGACAAGACACTAAGTTACGTAAGTCATATGGTGCAATGTCTAGGTCTCTTGATTATCGCACCTCTAACAGTCTAATCCACGACTTGTTTACCGCAGGTCTAGATCCAGTCTTCCAATTTCATGCCACATCAGGGTTGTCACTAGTGATTTTTTAAAGCGAATACAGGACTCATGGCTTTATAAGCAGCACGATCACGAGTCCTATGACTTTTTTGATAATCGTCTACGCGGTGAGAAATACACCCGTGTCGTCACTACAACCCGACCTCAATATGACAATGACATTCTCATGATTCTGATAAAAATAACTACCGGAAGACTTGGTAAAACATAGATTCCGATATTTTTTTGTAGATAAATGAATAACAAAAACGTCATACTTGGAATTATTCAATTTAATCACCCCTATAGGTGAACAGGACTCGTGGCACATGTCGATATGCGATGTCCAATTTCTAAAGCATTTGTTTGACTCCGAGTTTCTTAAAAAATCATAAAAGAAAAATCCGGATAAAAACGGTTATTGAAATCGGTCATTCATGTAAGCGTTTGTATGATTCAGAGTGCAAGTTTGAGAAAAGCGAATAGCGCATCACCGTATAAAACGGATACGATACGATCATAGTTTGTAAATCACCACTCGCTAAGATTTTCGAGTGTCCATTATTTTTACTCGCTATTTTTCACATGTACTCGCATTTTGCGAGTATTTCTCGCTAATTTCGACCCCTGCCAATACAGAAGTTCCTTTATAGATACAAATAGTGATGTACCGATTGTCGACGACTATCGATTGTCGGTCGCTATAACTGAAACGATGTGAATAATCGATTGTCATTTTCAAAATCGAAAATCGCCAACGTCGGTATTTTTTTTTATAATACGAATATTCCTGCCGCGACTTAACTAAAATCAAAAATAGCTGATGAAGCTGAATCATCCGATAAGATTGAATATTGTTTTAACGTCCCTCTTCAGAATCTTTCACTCATACAGAGACGTTACCATTGCCAGTAAAGGGCTGCAAAATTTAGGCCTATGCTCGGCGCTAGCAGTCTTTGAGCAGGGGGGATCTTTATCATGCCACACCTGCTGTGACACGGCCCTGGGCCTCGGATTTTGCCTCTTACAACAAGCAAGGGGTAATGATGCTCTATTCTAACCCGGATCCCATAAGAACAACAACAGTCAAGAGATCTATCCCTATTACGGGAAAACAAAATTGAAAGTATGGGATTATTAACTTCAAATTTTAGACGTCTCCATAGTAAAAAGTTCTTGAGCGAGACGCTAAACACAGTCGATCAATCTTATGATTTTATTCTAATCAACTTAATATTTAGGGTAAAAAATAAAGTAAATTTAATACATTTCTGTCTTAAAGTTTTTACAGTCATCTGGCCCAGAAAATTGATGATTTCAATAGGAGTCCCAAAATCTGCCATTCCAATACAGAATATATAAGCAAACCCAAAATACATTTAATTTGATCCAAAATTGCTTCTTGCTGTAATGACAAGAGCATGAAGTTGACCTAAAATTGCCAAAAATGACAAAATCAAAGCAAAAATTGATAAATTCAAGGGGTTTTCCTTTCAGAAAGCATGCAGCCCATGTGTCAAGCAAATTCATATTTAAACACATTTTTTATTGTCTATTAATAAACAATATATATTAATTTCATTTTGCTCGACAAATGGGCACACCTTTTCCTAGGCAATAATCTGAATGAAATTTTTAAAAACAGTTATTAAGTATGGTTCCATGTAAAAATCAGGCAGTGGGTGATAAGTCGACCGTCAGGGATCGAGCCGATACTTATATATATTGTAACATTGTTTATAGGAAATCATTCGGTGATAATATTTTTTTCATATGACGCACCTTCACAGAGCTGTATTACTAAAAATAGAATACCCATGTTTTGACCAAAATTGACTCATAAAAATGCTATATATTCTTAAAGGTTTTGTTAAATGAAAAGATCATACATTTTCAAATGGCTTATATAAAATGAAGAAGAAGGCTACTGTTTACGAATTTCTGTTGTCATAGTGAGTATTCGTTATGTGTTACCATGGTAACCGTTCCTGTAGTTAACGAAAGGATTTTCTAACGGAAAAACATTCCAACTTTAAGACCATTTTTCTCGAAACAGCAAACACTTTCAAAAAAGTTTTATAATTAGACGGATAAAGTACATGCTATTGAATAATTTTTACTCAATATTTTTTTTGAAAGTTTTTACTGTACTCGGAAAAAAATATATGAAGATTGTGAAAAATGGCGGGAAAATAATATATTTTCATGTTTTTAAATTTTCTTTTACTTACAAACTATTCAACAAGCACACTTTTTTGTCATGTTCTAGTAATTATCATATTTATAAATATCTAAAATGATCTTCTTTATGTGTTTACACACCATAATTATATGTCTATAGATGTAAATGCAAGAAACGATGCATAGCATTTTGGGTCGGGATCGAAAGTCCGTTTATTATTAACCCATTTCTTTCAGATTTCCTCAGGTTTTTGTAAACAACTTATTAGACCGGTCTTTATAGGATATTTTGCACTGAATGGAGAGTTTAACTTGCAAGTATTTTTGGCTGCATAGTTGTGATTTTGTGGGTAATTAACAGATTAAGGAAAAAATGCTTGGTTGGCAGTTGTTTTTCATTTTGAAATTCACCTATCAACAACTCTTGTGAGGCTGGTCAACGACGTACGTTGTAGGTTGCTCGAATAACAAGAGATTGGCATTTTAGTCCCAAGTATAAAGAGAATGAATGCCCATGTTCTTTAAAAATGTATATCTTTAGAAAAACAAAACTGAAAATACATTGAACATGTTCAAGGGAATCCTATGATAAAACATTAAGACATAATTTATCAACTTTTGTGTTTTACCCTAAATAATTCATTGAAAATATCTTTTATTTGAAAAATCATTTTGAATTCATATTTGCTCTGTGTAATATGAAATTTAATACATTTATTACAAAGCATCTGGACATTTTAAACTTTGGCTAACAATTCTAGAAACATGATATGGCTCAAATTTTAAAATAAAACTTTTTAGCACTTGATTTCCTTATAAATCCTTTGTAAGAGTGGAACAAAAACTTTTAGTGAAATGTACGTTTTTACAGTCGTATAATATATATGTTTGTTCAGGAAAAAATAAAAATCAGAACAGAAACTGCAGACATTTGTGTCATTAATATTGTAAAATTTGGACAGTTTATATTGACTTTATATAATTTTATGAAAATACATGTATTGTAGAAATGGGATTGTTTTAAAATTCAATAATGTAGTTTAAAAAATGTAAGTTGACTCATTTATCATGTCGATGGCACTATCTTTTACCAAGTATGATTACAGGTTGCTTTCAGATGACAAAACAACCGTTTTACATAATCCATGTAGATATTAGTGTCTGTAAAGTGAATTGAAAATGAATTCTTAATTATTTCATCAATACATTCCATTATCTATAAAAAAAATTTAACAGTTGCAACTTGTAAGTTTAGATCCTTTATAAACTGTATACTGAAAGATGTACGCGGAAGAGTTCTTTGAAGCTTAAAAATTTTATTTCAAAATCATACTTTTTTAAAAGTGTAACCCCAAACAAGGCATAAACATGATAAAGGAACAAATGAGCACAGAAATATATTTGTTACGAACATATTTACAAAACGGAGGAAGATCCAGAAAAAAATATAAGGGTGGGAATGGAGGTTTTGTGACTCGTGTATTTACCTTCTCCATCCAGAAAGGGGTGGGTGAAGAGCCCAATAATTGCATAAAATAGACCATTTGAGCTATTCTATGATGCATCACATTATACATGTATTTTTGCATGTCAACACAACTTCATTACACAATTCAACCCATTGGTGTTTAATTTTTTCATAAGTTGTTTCCCTTTCGAATTTAGGTACATTAGGAATTTCAGTTGAAATAATTTGAATAAAACACCATATATAAGAATGCTTTCATGTTTATTTGACAATTTGTCATTTATTTCTTCATAGAGTTTTGATATTTTGTTTGGATTCAATATTTTAGACTGTCTTGATGTTCAACATTGAATTTATGGACTCCTTTGCTTTCCTTTTGTAATAGTGTCTTGTACTTTCACTTGGTTTGATTGATTTTCCTCCTGTTACCACTTTAAGTATATCCTTGGGTTTTGCAGAGACCTACAATACAATAAGATAGACACTGATTTTCAGGACACAAGAATTTACTTATTTTTCTCTCCTCAATATACCTGTATATAATATATATTTCTCTAGTTTTTGAGAATGTTTGAACATTTTATATCATAAAACTTTCAATTAAAGTACACGACTCAGAGCCTAGTAGTCATAGTACACACTGATTTTTAAATTATACATGTAGTTAGAAAGAATAAAATACTAAAACAGCATATAAAACTTTTGAAAACAAGAAATGCTTAAAGAAACTTGTATATGGCATTGAGAAGGTGTTCCAAATATTCTAAATCAGTGACAAGTAGGTTCAGATACTAGTCAGGGCAACAGCTGTATCAGGTTTTGAGTCTGGTTTCTGAGTGACCAATATTTTCCTATAATGGTGGGTTGGGGGTTGGTTGACTTTGACCTCATTATCAGAAGGGGTCATATAGTGCGTGTATATCAGGATTATTATATAATATTATACTGCTCTACCAAGTTTGAGGTTTATAAAACATTTACACTTTAGATTCATTGGTACATATGTGCTACATGTATTTACCACAGAGGTTCCCAATGCATGTAGTGATGGTAATGACACCCCATGATGCTGGTATGAAAACTTTAAAGAAATATACATTAGCTAAATGACTTGATCTTTGTTATATTTATATATTATTATTAGAAATATAAATTCAAGAACCCATACATTAACCAGTCCCCATGACCATATCAGATTGAGGCAGACTTTAAATAGTAATATAATAGATATCTAATAAAAATGTCAAGATATAATTAACATTATGAATTGTTTTACAATAAAATGGAATTCTTTAAAAAAAAACTACAGACCCTAAATATTTTCTTTGATATGTCTAATGGTATGCATATGTTTTTAAAATATGAATTCCGATTTGTCAAGAGCTGAATGGTGACCACTAAAAGAAATGATTTTGTGCATATGAAATAATATTTAAAAAATTTGTGTGTGTTTATATAGAATACCTTGAAGGGGAAAACAATGATGTGTGTATAAAATAAATTGAAGAAAAAAATCCCATCCATTCTGAGAATTGAACCCGGTACCTCCGGCATGCTGATCCGGATACCTAACCACTTAGCTATCTGTGACTTGTAAGGACCATGATCATACTATATACTTAACATTGCATCTCACAAAGTTATATCATGTCTTAAATTTTTATATGCAAATTCGACTGAAATCTACATGTAGTACATAAAACCACACTCTTTCGAGATGATACCTACTCCTACTGATCCTCAGTTAGGCATAATTTACATTTATATCTGAGACAAGAGGCGTTTGTGTGGAGGATACGTAGATGTCTGCTATTATTGCAGACCATTACAAATGAAACATGCCGTCGACTAGCCTAGGCCTAAAACATATCATAGCGTAACTGTTGAAAGTATGACTTTTTGAAACAAGGGAGTGGGTGTCATCTGCACACAGTCGTCTCATACAATGCTACATTGTATAATACAACATTTTATGCTAGTAATAACATGAATAATAAATATTGCGAATTTTGACTTATTAAATATGTAAATCACACCATTTGAAATTACCGGAATGCGCCGACTTGATGACATGTCATATAAGATATGTTGCTCGGTCTTCGTTGTCAGCTGCTCCACACACGTTCTATCTTCAGTGACGCCATATACATCAATGTATTTCTGACACTCTCCGAAGGTAAATATATTCGTTTCCTTTAGAGGAGGCTTGAGGGTAGTTCACACTCTGTCGGAATATTGTCCTACACGGCATTCAGTTTTGGATCCGCCATATTCCGCGCACTTAGTGTGTTGACAAAGCAGCGCCCCTAGCGATCATCGAGGTTAAATTCAAGAACGATAACCGAAATTGCATTAAAATCGAAACATTCAGAGAGGTTTTAAAATGTTATATTGAAACTTTCAAAAAAAATATTTATTTCAGAGCATGCCTTTTTTATTTGTTTAATGTTATATAATGATAATTTTTCATACCTGCTTTGCTGTTTTTAGATTTCAAAGAGATTTCAAGTAGTGTTTTGTATAGATTTGCACTAAGCGTGAATTCTCCATGTTCATAATTATCTGTCCATAATTTTGGAACAAGGCGAAATAAATCAAAACTACTTTGCATATTTGCCAAACATATTACGGTGAGTTAGTATGCTAAGTTTGGGTTCATTTCGTGAACATGGACTTATCACGAAAATGCGATTTTGCCTGATTTTTACGTGGAACCATACTTAAGCTCTTTTTGAAAAAATGCGGGAAAAAGTCTTATTCATGACGTAATAATGCTATCAAATAAGCAAAAACTTTGATTTAAGTTGAGATTGTATACTTGGCATATATTTAACTTACTTAAAACACAGATCAAGCTTAATTCAAGACACATTTAAAACAGAGAAATTTTTGGGGCCTTTTTATGCTCAAAATCGTACCTTGTTCTTTGAAATGAATAAAATTCGATTATTTTTCTATTAATCAATCGAAAAGGTGCATCCGATTAATCCGATCATCGATTAATTTTTTTCCCCTGATTGCCCATCACTAGATACAAACATAAAACAGATCTGCAGTGCAGAATCGGATATACAACATTTCATCTCACATTTTATCTCTACATTTGGTCTGCGATTTTTCGCCCTTATTTTGTTGGAGAAACTTAAATCGAGTTCAAATGCTGTTATATTCCGTAATAACTGTCCTTAACCACTCATGCATGAAAGAAATTTCCGATTTTATGAGTGATTATGACTTGATGATCAAGAAACAGTTGTAACAACACTGCCTGATCATCAATTACTGTACAGAAGTTTATATTCATTTCCATTACAGAGTACTGCAGCCAAAATATTAACATCATATGTAAATAAAGTACTAAATCTTTTTCTTGAAGATAAAATTAGTTCTTCAGTCATGCCTTGGAATACTGCATGGTACAGAGGAGCATATTTGTTGGCATGGCAATCGTTTTTCTGACTCACCTTTATAAATACTGACGTCCTGACAAACAGCTTTCTTAGAGGCTCTAAGATATTCTCAAGTAACACTGCGAAATCAGACGAAGATGGATGAAAGATACATGTATTATACAACACAATGCATACAATGGGGGAAATTAGTCGGTAAATTCAGAGCTATTTTTGCTGCTTTAGTTTCATATTATTTAGTGGAAACACAGACATGATGGGAGAAAGCAACTACTTCATTCTTTCATACATTTTATGTGTTCATATTTGTCAGTGTGGGTGTCTTGTGGGTTATAGAGGTCAATATATAAAAGGTCAAAGGTCACTGGAAAAGAAATTTCAAACTAATTTGTGTATAAGATTTATTTTCACCAAATGGAAAAAAATCCTACCACGTATAAAGATTATAATTGTTCTGTTTATATTGAGCAGTTAATTTTCATTCAGCAGTGCAAGTATCCAAGTGTTTCAATGCAGTTTTATAAAATTATCAAACCTGGAAGTATTAGTTTGGCCAAGGTTTAATAATTCAATAAAACTGAATTGAAACAACATATAGAATCTGCAGCAATGTAATTTTGTAAGGGCTATTCCAGAAATAAATACATGGGGGGGTCGGGAGGCACCTTTTGTATATACCAAGCACCCATAAAAAAATAAATAAAAAATTACCCCATGACCCATCAAATTAATAAACTCATTTTACAATGACCCATCTAATCAAAAAAAAACTAACCAGACCCACCACAAAAATATTTTTAAAAATGAAAACGGTACAAATCTCGTAAGGTTTTCAGGACAAACATTCTAGTCAATGACACGGTAATGCCTGTGCGACATTATATCACAGTAGTTCTGAAGAAACGATGTCACATCAACAATCAAAGGCATCTATGGCGGGAATGTTGGAAAGATTGGGAGTCCAAACGATGCTATTATCATGAAATGGGTATGGATATGTTTTTCCACGAATCGTTCGTCTTCTAATGGAGCCTGCGCCCGGAGGCCTCTATATCACCATCACACCGACTGATAAATATAACGCATCGGTACCCTCGTATAAATCAACTAAGGTTTGCCTATTTTTATTAGAAAACGGAGTACCTATTGGTTTCAAAATATTCCCAAAATCGATGCACTGTAAACTGTAATAATCTACAGAACAGAGTTCGCCGCCATCACGTCCAAAGGGACCCTACTAAACGCGCCTCTAATTTGAAGAGTGCCGTAATGGGAAGTTATGCGCTGCAAAGAGCGACAACTCGAATAGTTCTATGTTACTTCCGATTTCCGATTTCGAAAGCACGTTTTCAATTTTCCCTCCGACGTTTTGTAACTAACACGACAAGAGCGACAATAAAAATATTCTGAAAACTCAACACCCACGTGGCACAAAATAAAACAATAGAAACTACCCACTACCCATAATAAATATTTTTTTAACAGTCCAACCACGGACCAATTAAAATATGAAAAAATACGACCACCCACACAAAAAAATATCGTTTGCCGCCCGACCCCCCCATTTGATCATTTCTGGAACAGCCCTAATCAAATGAAAGATCTTGTCAAAAGGGTACACATGTGAAATATGAAAGCTCTATGACTAAGCATTCAAAAGTAGATCAGACTCCACGGTAAATGTCAAAAGGTCATTAAAAAAAACCTTTGAACATTTTCTGGGCCTCACCCTACCCTCACGGTCCATGATTTGAGTAGTCCTACCCTCGCGGTCAATGATTTGAGTAACCCTACCCTCGCGGGCCATGATTTGAGTAAACCTACCCTTGCTGGCCATGATTTGACTAAACCTACCCTCGTGGGCCATGATTTGAGTAAACTTACCCTCGCGGGCCATGATTTGAGTAAACCTACCCTTGCGGGCCATGATTTGACTAAACCTACCCTCGTGGGCCATGATTTGAGTAAACTTACCCTCGCGGGCCATGATTTGAGTAAACCTACCCTTGCGGGCCATGATTTGAGTAACCCTACCCTCACGGGCCATGATTTGAGTAACCCTACCCTCACGGGCCATGATTTGAGTAAACTTGAATCTGCACTACCAGAAGATGCTTGCATATCATTATTACTAAATCATTGATGACCTTGCTTATCATTAAAATCAGATCTCCAGTGTAATGGTTAGAGAAGATCTCCAGTGTAACGGTTAGAGAAGATCTCCAGTGTAACCGTTAGAGAAGATCTCCAGTGTAACCGTTAGAGAAGATCTGATTTAATTAGATTGAGCTCAGGTAAGCTAATTAAAATCAGATCTCCAGTGTAACAGTTAGAGAAGATCTGATTTTAATTAGATTGAGCTCAGGTAAGCTAATTAAAATCAGATCTCCAGTGTAACAGTTAGAGAAGATCTGATTTTAATTAGATTGAGCTCAGGTAAGCTAATTAAAATCAGATCTCCAGTGTAACAGTTAGAGAAGATCTGATTTTAATTAGATTGAGCTCAGGTAAGCTAAAAAGAGGGGAATGAAATTAACTCACACAGGTTACGTCTTCTAAGAAAGTCCACTGTGAACACCAGAGTCCATAGCGGAAAATGAGAAAATATCTACAGTGGATACAGTATACATATACCTGAGAATGGGCACAATCTACACCTGATTACACTACCTGAGAATGGGCACAATCTACACCTGATTACATTACCTGAGAATGGGTATAGTCTACACCTGGTTACAAGTCTCAGCACCTGCTGTCTGAAATCCAGCCCATTCCAGATCTGCAGATACCGGAATAAAACCTTATCCACGACTGGTATACCTTCCTGTAAATAAAACCCAAAATTACAATAAAAACCTTATCCACGACTAGTATACCTTCCTGTAAATAAAACCCAAAATTACAATAAAACCTTATCCACGACTGGTATACCTTCCTGTAAATAAAACCCAAAATTACAATAAAACCTTAATATCCACGACTAGTATACCTTCCTGTAAATAAAACCCCAAATTACAATAAAACCTTAATATCCACGACTAGTATACCTTCCTGTAAATAAAACCCCAAATTACAATAAAACTTTAGTATCCACGACTAGTATACCTTCCTGTAAATAAAACCCAAAATTACAATAAAACCTTAATATCCACAACTGGTATACCTTCCTGTAAATAAAATTACAATAAAACCTTATCCACGACTAGTATACCTTCCTGTAAATAAAACCCAAAATTACAATAAAACCTTATCCAAGACTAGTATACCTTCCTGTAAATAAAACCTAAAATTACAGATACCAGAATAAAACCTTATCCACGACTGGTATACCTTCCTGTAAATAAAACTCAAAATTACAATAAAACCTTAATATCCACGACTAGTATACCTTCCTGTAAATAAAACCCAAAATTACAATAAAACCTTAATATCCACAACTGGTATACCTTCCTGTAAATAAAATTACAATAAAACCTTATCCACGACTAGTATACCTTCCTGTAAATAAAACCCAAAATTACAAATACCAGAATAAAACCTTATCCACGACTGGTATACCTTCCTGTAAATAAAACTCAAAATTACAATAAAACCTTATCCACGACTAGTATACCTTCCTGTAAATAAAACCTAAAATTACAGATACCAGAATAAAACCTTATCCACAACTGGTATACCTTCCTGTAAATAAAACCCAAAATTACAATAAAACCTTATCCATGACTAGTATACCTTCCTGTAAATAAAACCCAAAATTACAATAAAACTTTATCCACGACTAGTATACCTTCCTGTAAATAAAACCCAAAATTTCAGTTCAAATTTACGTGTGAAAAGTGCAGATAAAGGTCATACTCATACTGACCCACAATCCAGCTGACCCACAATTCAGATGACCTACAATCCTGCTGACCCACAATCCAGCTGATCTACAATCCAGCTGACCCACAACCCAACTGAACCATTGAAAAATGAAGAACTTACCTGAATAAATTCTGTGAACTGAATCAATTTTTCTAGAAAGGACTCTATTCTAGGAAAAGACGCTGCAGAATGTGAACAGTCCAGCAGTTCTACAAAGAAAGAATCATCAGAATTAAAACTACGTACATCAGGTAAATCTCAACATTTAGAGACACAAAAGTTCATCATCAGAATTAAAACTACATACATCAGATAAATCTCAACATTTAGAGACACAAAAGTTCATCATCAGAATTAAAACTACATACATCAGATAAATCTCAACATTTAGAGACACAAAAGTTCTTCATCAGAATTAAAACTATTGTACATCGGGTAAATCTCAACACTTAAAGACACAAAAGTTCTTCACCAGAATTAATACTATATAAATCATGTAAACCTCCACACTTAAAGAAAGAGTGAATCAAAATTAACTTAATGTCCGTGTCTATCCCTCACCATTAGACAGGGTATCCTGTAACCAGAACGAGAAGCGACGTGTCATGACTGGGTCGGCACTGTAGGACATCAAATACTGCAGCACGGGACTCCGCAGGGCTGCCCCCATCTGGCTCGGTAGCTAAATATAGAATTCATAAAGCTAGATTTTTTGCAGTATAGGAGCTTTATATATTCATACATGTGGTCCCATAGTTTTCCAGAGTCACAGAATTGTGAGGTTATTTGACAGTACATACGGTGCATCTCCAGAAATAGTTTCTTACTCGTTCATAGCCATTAACGTAGCTCCATCCTCATGTGATGTCAGAGCCATTAAGGTAGCTTCATCCTCATGTGATGTCAGAGCCATTAAGGTAGCTCCATCCTCATGTGATGTCATAGGTTTTTGAAAATTTACCTAATCCAACTTTGCGCATGATAGAAATATTTCTTTTGGAGGAATTTTATTTACTGAACAAATAACAAGTTTGGGAAATTATTGATAATGAAAAAGTTTATATTTTCCAAAAATAAATGTTGTCCAGGGCAATAACTTCTATGCTGGTATTTTCTCTACTGTGTCTTCTATACAATGCTTTTCATAATATCCACAATCAGTTTATACATAGTTATAAAGTAGAATTTTTTTTTAAACTATTGACATTAAAAATTGGTCAATTCAACAAGTTTTTTCTGTACTATTTCTATTATTCTTTTTAATTAAATTGTGCAATTTTCTGATGGTGACATATACAATTTATGTTATGTCTGACATTTTAAAATTTTGTGCTACTTAAAAATAAGGGCTGTTCCAGAAATGATTAAATGGGGGGGTCGGGCGGCAAACGATATTTTTTTGTATGGGTGGTCGTATTTTTTCATATTTTAATTGGTCCGTGGTTGGACTGTTAAAAAAATATTTATTATGGGTAGTTTCTATTGTTTTATTTTGTGCCATGTGGGTGTTGAGTTTTCAGAATATTTTTATTGTCGCTCTTGTCGTGTTGGTTACAAAATGTTGGAGAAAACGTGCTTTCGAAATCGGAAGTAACATAGAACTATTCGAGTTGTCGCTCTTTGCAGTGCATAACTTTCCATTACGGCACTCTTCAAATTAGAGGCGCGTTTAGTAGGGTCCCTTTGGATGTGATGGCGGCGAACTCTGTTCTGTAGATTATTACAGTTTACAGTGCATCGATTTTGGGAATATTTTGAAACCAATAGGTATTCCGTTTTCTAATAAAAATAGGCAAACCTTAGTTGATTTATACGAGGGTACCGATGCGTTATATTTATCAGTCGGGGTGATGGTGATATAGAGGCCTCCGGGCGCAGGCTCCATTAGAAGACGAACGATTCGTGGAAAAACATATCCATACCCATTTCATGATAATAGCATCGTTTGGACTCCCAATCTTTCCAACATTCCCGCCATAGATGCCTTTGATTGTTGATGTGACATCGTTTCTTCATAACTACTGTGATATAATGTCGCACAGGCATTACCGCGTCATTGACTAGAATGTTTGTCCTGAAAACCTCGCGAGATTTGTACCGTTTTCATTTTTAAAAATATTTTTGTGGTGGGTCTGGTTAGTTTTTTTTTTTTTGATTAGATGGGTCATTGTAAAATGAGTTTATTAATTTGATGGGTCATGGGGTAATTTTTTATTTTTTTTTTATGGGTGCTTGGTATATACAAAAGGTGCCTCCCGACCCCCCATGTATTTATTTCTGGAATAGCCCTAACGGAATTTTTACTTCTACTTTTTCTGGGTTTTGATTGGTTGTCTCTACCTCTACTTTTTCTGGGTTTTGATTGGTCGACACTACCAGTACTTTTTCTGGGGTTTGATTGGTCAACACTACCTCTACTTTATCTGGGTTTTGATTGGTCAACATTACCTCTAGTTTCTCTGGGTTTTGATTGATTGTCCCTACCTCTACTTTTTCTGGGTTTTGATTGGTTGACACTACCAGTACTTTTTCTGGGGTTTGATTGGTCAACACTACCTCTACTTTATCTGGGTTTTGATTGGTCAACACTACCTCTACTTTCTCTGGGTTTTGATTGGTCAACACTACCTCTACTTTCTCTGGAATTTGATTGGTCAACACTACCTCTACTTTCTCTGGGTTTGATTGGTCAACACTACCTCTACTTTCTCTGGTTTCACAGTTTTAATTAGTCGTGCCTACCTCTACTTTTTCTGGGTTCTTCAGTAAGGTGTCAATGTCTGGTATCTGTACAAATGGAATCGGCTTCTCCTCCAGCATGGCCTTCAGTCGACTTGACAGCTTCACGGTCAGAGTAGAGTTGCTAGAGTGCACATATGGTATTGGATCAATCTTTCTCCTCTTGGATGGCTGTGTAGGAGGATGGAGAGAAAAACACTGCTTATACAATAAAAACTGCCCCATCAGACACATGTGATATTTGTTTCACTGGACCTTTAATATTTTCATTCTAAACTTCATATCTTCATTACAATTTGCATTGTTTATTCAGATACACTGCATACTCCAACATAAATCAAGGGATGTTTGTGAAACACTGATGCCCTTGGATTACAACAATGTGGAACCACTGAAAGAAATAATCCAGTAAACACAAGGAACTGACCGGAATGCCCTGCAGGCCCCCTGCTGCTCTCAGTTTCTCAGATAACTCCAGCGAGGACCTCATGTGAGAGGTTTCAGCAGCTTGGTTTCGTTCCTGTACGTTTCGGATCACAGCATACCAATATTTGTCACTGGAGGGAAAGAATTGCTGAAATAACAAACATCATTTGTAAATGATATACAAGGCAGGTAACTCTGACAAAACTGGTTCTCCCTCAACACATCTCTCTCTATATAATTGATGTACAAGAAATCCACAGACCTGAAAGTGCCTATACTGATGAAAGGTTTTAAATAACATAAATTATAAAACAGTAAATTATGACATAACTAAATTTGGACTCATCCTAGAGTCAGAAGCCAGAGCTTGCAAATTTCACTTTTCTTTAAAAAAAATTGCAGTTTGCTTAATTCGATAGATAAATCAATTAGTTTTATTTTTAACTTTTCAGAATTATAAAGGTTTTCCGAATTCCAACCAAATATCGTTGATTTTCCCATTGTGAATAGCCTCCTGAAATCAAAAGTTGAAAAAAATTCTGATGTAAGTACATACCTTTCTAGTACTGGGTATTTCTATAGACACCAGATTGGGAAAGTACAATTTGTAAACGGACAATAAACCCGAGAGGTATGGCTGGATCCCCTGTTAAGAATTGAATACAATGAGACGCAACAAATAACACTGTTCTTAAGAATGTTACGTACAGACTGAATATATACTCGATTCTTAAAATCAGAGGTCTAAAAATCAATGTTACATACAGTGTGAATTCATACTAGTTTCTTAAAATCAGAGATCTAGAAATCAATGTTACGTACAGAGTGAATATATACTCGTTTCTTAAAATCATAGATTTAAAAATCAATGTTACGTACAGAGTAAATTTATACTCATTTCTTAAAATCAGAGATCTAGAAATCAATGTAATGTACAGACTGAATATATACTCGTTTTTTAAAATCAGAGATCTAAAACTCAATGTTACGTACAGAGTGAATTTATACTCGTTTCTTAAAATAAGAGATCTAGAAATCAATGTAATGTACAGACTGAATATATACTCGTTTCTTAAAATCAGAGATCTAAAACTCAATGTTACGTACAGAGTGAATTTATACTCGTTTCTTAAAATCAGAGATCTAGAAATCAATGTTACGTACAGACTGAATATATATTTGTTTCTTAAATTCAGAGATCTAGAAATTAATGAGAACCACAAAGTGAATATATACTCATTTCTTAGTTTGAAAACGGTGAAAATAATGTGGCCTACTATTCTAGTTTGTAACTCCAGCAGCTTTCTGACTCGAAAAAGTCGAACATCCTCCTTTCTCGTCAAATTGTACAGAAGATGACAAATATAGGGGGTCTGAAAAACACAGAAAATATTCCCGATTACAAGTTTGCTGCACTGTGACTAGGAAAATCAAACCTGCGCTCCTGACCTACACAACAATATCAACAGTACTGTGATATTCCTGCAGGCAGGGATTTATCTGCCTATCTTTGCTATTTTGTAGAAATTGGGATCTACAACTTCGAAAGATTGAGAAAAGCAAGAGGCCCATAGACTACGTCGCTCACCTGAGTCACCTTGGCCCATATTTGAAGACTTTCCATATATATTTGCATGTAAAACCTTAGTCCCTATTGTGTCCCCAACCTACCCCTGGAGGCCATAATTTTTACAAACTTGAATCTGCACTATGTCAGAAAGCTTTCATGTAAATGTCAACTTCTTTGGTCCAATGGTTGAGAATTTTTTAAAAAGATTTTCCCTATATATTTGTATGTAAAACTTTCATCCCCTATTGTGATCCCAACCTACCCCTGGGGGCCATACTTTGAACAAACTTGAATCTGCACTATGTCAGGAAGCTTTCATGTAAATCTCAGCTCTTCTAGCTCATTGGTTTTTGAAAAGAAGATTTTTAAAGATTTTTTCCTATATATTTCAATGTAAAATTTTGATCCCCCCTTGTGGCCCCATCCTACCCCAGGGCCCATGATGTGAACAAACCTGAATCTGCACTATGTCAGAAAGCTTTCATGTAAATATCAGCTTTTCTGGCCCAGTGGTTCTTGAGAAGAAGATTTTAAAAGATTTTCCCTATATATTTGTATGTAAAACTTTGGTTCCCTTTTGTGGCCCCATCATACCCCCGGGGGCCATGATTTTCACAAACTTGAATCTACATTATGTAAAGAAACTTTCAGGTAAATCTTAGCTTTTCTGACTCAGTGGTTCTTGAGAAGAAGATTTTTAAATATTTTCCCTATATATTTGCAGGGTTTTTTCAAGGTCTTGATTTCAAGGGCCTGGGCCTTTCCAATTGGGAAAAATAGCGACATTTGCTTGAAATTGGGGAAATTCTTTCATACAAAGAAATGGGGAGAAAACCAATCTAGAGTGCATTAAGGCTTCTTCTGACTTTTAAAGCTTACCTCAATCAAATAAGCAGAGGCCAAAAAATTAGGTTTACTTAACAATTTTGAAGCAAACGTAATCTGTGGGCCTGTGAAGGAGATTTATGAACAATAAGGCTGCCTTGCTTGATTTGTTTTCATAGTTTGGGAATTTCAAAGCAAAAATAACTGCCTTTTAACATCAAGAATGGGCCTTATATCCCCCCCCCCTCCCCAACATGATTCCTAAGAAAAGAAAAACAAAACTGAAGGGGGGGTCTGGGGGGTCCTCCCCCAGCGGGGTGTCAAGGGGCAGCGCTCCTGATCTGGGGGTCCGAAAATGGCTATTTTAACATTTGAAAGCCCCTCAGGAATGATCTCCAGAGACCCATATTAAAGTTGTGAAGGTTTAAAACCAACATCAAAATGTTTACTGAAAACTACATAAAAAATTACAATGAGATGTTTGTTGCAGAGTTGACACAACGCAACGCCTTTCACATTTAGTTTGCGTATATGCTTTGAGATCTGCTCACTATTGACTACCTTCTCCAGCCATTCCCATACATTACGTAGGCCCTTATCGATAGTTTTTACATCGCCACCTCGCTGCACGTGTGCAGACATTGTTTTAAAACGAGATCAGTTACTTAAACAAACTGTTGATTGGAGAAACCGAATAGCGAGACGACGATTCAACCAATGAACAATCAGAAGACATATATAACTTGAGGAAGCATTTTACAACAAGTAAAACCAGCATCAATAACGGAAAATTCCGGAATACTAACAAAAGCGGATTTTAAAATTTAAAGCGGAAATGAGAAATCCGGAAAGCGGATTTCCGCTTTAAAGCGGAGAAAAATCATGTCTGACCCCCCCGAACAGACCCTAAAAAACTCCCTGATTTGTAGGTAAAACTTTCATCCCCAATTGTGGTCCCATCCAACCCCGGGGACCATGATTTTAACGAACTTGAATCTGCACTATGTCAGGAAGCTTTCATGTAAATTTCAGCTTTTAAGGCCCAGTGGTTCTTGAGAAGATCTTTAAATGACCCCACCCTATTTTTGTGATTATCTCCCCTTTGAAAGGGACATGGCCCTTCATTGGAACAACTTGCCAAAGATGCTTTTGGCCAAGTTTGGTTGAAATTGGCCCAGTGGTTCTGGAGAAGTCGAAAATGTAAAATGTTTACAGACGGACAAAAGGCAATCAGAAAAGCTCACTTGAGCTATCAGCTCAGGTGAGCTAATAAAAAGTGAGGGAGAAACAAAAAACAAAAACCCACGTATACTGTATAAGTGCTATTTTTAGCGAGATGCAAATTTAGCGACTATTCCATAAGTTATGGGTATATATATATTTATTGAAAGTTAATTTTAGCGAATTTCTAATTCCAAAAAAGATAGCTACATGTATTACATCCGATATGGAATAAATTGTTTGCGATATTCAATTTAAGCGATCTCAACACTCTAGCTAATAATGACAATATTAAATCCTCACTAAAAATTCTGCTTATACAGCATTTATTACATGCCTCAATTCTGCAGACTTTTAGCAGAGTTAACAGATTTCAGGGTTTTACCCATCTTTTAGATTGAAGGGGAAAGACTACAATCATCTGATAATACATGTACTCCATAGTGCTTAGTTTCAAAGATTTATATCCACTCTAAATGCACTGAACATATATTTTGTATGAAATTAATGATAATCCTTACCTACTAGCTCTAAAGTTGGTTTAGTTATTGAGAATAATTAGTGAATCTACATTATAATTAATACAAATACTACCATATAATATACAGTAAGAAAAATGGAGGAAATGCAGGTCATTGAAAAGTTGATGTGTTTCAAGCATTTTAGAAACCATTTCATTGTTGTATACTGCTAAACGATTCCGATGGAGGAGAAAAATAGGACCATGTTACTTGTATCTTTCCAAGGAAGTAAACATGCAAATGTATATCTACTATTCACAAAATTGGGGGGAAATTGAGACTATTTCCAATTGGGAGTGGGACCAAATTTTGGCCCCAAGAAGGTATTGATATCCCTGCAGACAGTGGAGATGGCTACCACTTGTAGATTTCCATGGTTACATCACAAAAGTAGGTCATTTTCAGTCTTCGACGTTAACCGGTGGCCCGATGCCCAAGGCCAGTAAAATCGGGATTGGGCTTCTAAAAATATTTAACCCAGGACTCCGGCGGGCCTTTAAATGTTTTATTGTATGTTTTGTATATATTACAAATAAAGCATGATATTGACTCAGACTTTGTCAGGATTCGCATCGAAAAACGATCAACCATGCTGCCTTTTCTAAAATATAGGGAGGCAAGGGCACTGGAAGTTAATGTAAATATATAGTATGTGCATGTATAAAAAATACACATACTATATTTTACATTAACTTCCAGTGTCAGTGTAGGGAGGGGGCTCATCCGTGAAATTCCAGACCTCACGAGCGTATATATTTCGCAATCACAACCATCAGATCCAAATAAAAAAAACACGGTCGTACAAGGAGAAAAAAGAAACGAAAATTCATGCCGCATTGGACCAAGGATGGGCCTTTGCTAAGATTTAATTCTGGAGAAAACAAAATGTTTTGTATGTGGTGTTTACAAAACAAAGTAGAACATGAGCTGCTGTGGTATCTTCGAGAATAATATGTTGAAAAATAAAATAAGATAATCCTTTTGATTTCAGTTGTTCTCTATGATCATCTTGATATGTATTTTCCTACAGTAGAACATACATGTATCTATAGTGTAGAATCAGCATGCAACACCTTGCAAATGACAAGTAATCAAATTAGAAAAAAACATTTTGGGCCTGTAAAATATTGTTCGGGTTTGCAAAATTATTATACTGGGAGGCCCGAAGGGCCTGTGCTTCACAAAGTTTTTCGTGAAGACTGCATTTTTACTAAGTGCATGTATTTTTTACATGAATATCCAGTATATGTCAGAAGATGTCACATTTCCTGTGTGGAAAAATATAAATACGGATCGCAGAAATAATACGTGTCAAGGTTATCCTACAAATTCACAGTCCTACTCCAGAATGTGTACAGTACTTACCAGGATGGAGTTTTCGATCAGACAGAAGAGAAGATATCCCAGTTTCTGCATTGTTTCCTTTTTCTCAACATAGTCATAGACCGCAATCAGTAGTCTCAGAAGCATAGCCTACAAATAGTCATAGACCGCAATCAGTAGCCACAGGAGCATAGCCTACAAATATTCATGGACTGCAATCAGTATTCTCAGGAGCATAGCCTACAAATAGTCATAGACCGCAATCAGTATTCTCAGGAGCATAGCCTACAAATAGTCATACACCGCAATCAGTAGCCACAGGAGCATAGCCTACAAATAGTCATGGACTGCAATCAGTATTCTCAGGAGCAAGCCCAGGGCTGCCAACATTATAAAATGGAAAATAGTAAGGCGGGGGTCAGGGGGGTGCCTAGGCCGCTGGAGATCTTTTCTGAATAAATATGTAACCTGAGCAATCTTAGGCACATTTCAAATCCAAATTTAATGAATTTGGACATACTAATTGTTATGCATTTTACAACAGCAAAAGATCAAATACATCTTTTATTGATTTTACTTTCTAAAACTTGTGTAAAAAATATTGTTACATAAGTATAATAATATATAATTTTACAGTTACTGTGTCAGTTATTCTGACAATTTTTAAAAGAAATAATTTTAGTTACTGAATTAGTTATTTGGGCAATTCTTTTTTTTATGTCATTTTCGCTACAGCGAGAAATGTTGAAGTTTGTCAAACAGATATTGTACACTTATACAAACTCACCCTTTCTGACTTTGAAACCAATACACATGTAGATGTTTACAGTGTACTTGCATATTGTTCTTTGAATTTCTAGCTCCATTAGGTTTTCTTCT
The DNA here is from genome assembly GCF_947568905.1 of Ostrea edulis. NCBI lineage: Eukaryota > Metazoa > Mollusca > Bivalvia > Ostreida > Ostreidae > Ostrea > Ostrea edulis. The sequence goes on along the minus strand of NC_079172.1, from coordinate 63,804,261 downwards.
TTGGGGGAGTATTGTTGTTATTTCCATCAACACATGTTTTACGTTTAGTAGCAGCTGCCATAATGTTTATTTCAAAGCATTAAAATGATCGAGACTCTGTATAGATATAGACTATGCAAACAAACGTGGTAACGACTATAGCTTGTTTATTATAAAAGTAAAAACCAATAACGGACAGCTCTAAAAATTTCGAAATGTCAAATAAGCGAAAATCGGAAGATGTACAGTGAAATCGTAAGGCGTATTTTCAGCCCTAAAATCGTAAGCCTTACGCCAAAATCGTGAGGGTTGGCGGCTCTGATAGCCTACAAATAGTCATACACCGCTGTCAGTAGTCTCAGGAGCATAGCCTACAAATAGTCATAGATCGCAATCAGTAGCCGCAGAAGCATAGCCTACAAATAGTCATAGACCACAATCAGTAGTCTCAGGAGCATAGCCTACAAATAGTCATGGACTGCAATCAGTATTCTCAGGAGCATAGCCTACAAATAGTTATAGACTGCTGTCAGTAGTCTCAGACGCATAGCCTACAAATAGTCATAGACCGCAATCAGTATTCTCAGGAGCATAGCCTACAAATAGTCTTGCACCGCAATCAGTATTCTTAGGAGCATAGCCTACAAATAGTCATAGAACACAATCAGCATTCTCAGGAGCATAGCCTACAAATACTCTGCACATCAAAAAGAATAAAAAGGTCCTCCACGAGAACATGAAACAATAGGCCATTGTGTTAATTGTGAATCTATAGAATCTGGCCCTGTGCGACTTTTACAAAACATGAGACTAAATAATTTGTATCCTGAAAAACTGGATTCACAAACAAAGAATGTTTAAATCTTAGGGCCAGAAATGCATATTTTCACCTCTAGTCCTTTGAATGGGAATATCTGACTAAATATTGTTTAAATACATCTGAGTTTCAAAAGTCAGCATGTAGCATACTACCACAACAATATTCAAACACCAATGTTCAAATGCTGCGTCCCCAATTTCGTGATTTTTTTTTCCACAAGTGGTGAAAAGAAATTCAAAAGTGGTGAAAATATTTTTTTCTAATAAATTAAATGTAATAAGTATGATCAGTGTCTTGTGTTTTGTCATCTGTTTGTTAATTCAGTCAAGACAATTTTAATCAAATCATGTGACAGGAAATTCTGCATCACTTTAATGCATTACAGTAATCCAGCAAAACAATACTCTCAGTAGGGCTGGGACGATTCAGGGTTAGCTCGATTCGGTTCGGTTTCGATTCAGAACAGCACGGTTCGGTTATTTTCGATTCGGTTCATGTTAGGTCCAATTTATCTAATGACACCACAAGAATTAACAATTTTAATGAGTAGCATATTTGATTTGATTTAATTCAAGTTATATAACTATATGTTGTCATTTGTAAACATCATATCTATTCATAATGGCATTTTATAACTTTGATAGAAAAAAGAAAACACTGACAGTCTATCAAAATTTGTTATATTAATGTGCTGCATAAGTTTTGGATTATTAAACAAATCTATAGTGAATCTAAAATGTATATGATATTGTTTTCATTGATATGCAAAAATTCAACAATTCTATCAATTGAGAGTCTTTGAAAATCTCTCCTTTATTGATTTACTTCTCTCATGTTAACTGTCAAATCTGTGTTATTACCTACGATGTTGATTTCACTCCACCACTGACAGAAATGCTATATGTCATGTAAAGATATACTGCAATGATCTTACGGACCATATTCTATTGGTATCTGAGTGGTGAAAATGCTAACTCTTAACACAGTAGTGATTTAAATCTCCGTTGCATAAAAAAACACGTTTTCAACATCACTCGGACGCCATATTTGTTGTTTTGGTGTAAGTAAAATCTAAACCGAACCGAAATCCGGAATTTGTAATCGGTGCATCGAATCGAATGGTATGAATCGCGGTGCACCGAAATTTTCGGTGCACCGCACAGCCCTAACTCTCAGGTAATCTAGGGCTGAAAATAATCATGCAATGCAGGATAACGGACAAGTAGTGTGGTAAATTAATTCACAATTAAAGGTCTTGTTCATTAGACTCATTGTCTTCAGATGATACTTTGATAGATGGTATATATAATAGCTGTACTTTAGTAGCTGGTATATATACCTGTACTGTGGTGAATGGTATATGGACATGGACTGTGGTAGATGACAGGTATATATACCTGTACTGTGGTAGATGGTATGTGTACCTGTACTGTGGTAGATGGTATATATACCTGTACTGTGGTAGATGGTATGTGTACCTGTAATGTGGTAGATGGTATGTACCTGTACTGTGGTAGATGGTATGTGTACCTGTAATGTGGTAGATGGTATGTACCTGTACTGTGGTAGATGGTATGTACCTGTACTGTGGTAGATGGTATGTGTACCTGTACTGTGGTAGATGGTATATATACCTGTACTGTGGTAGATGGTATGTGTACCTGTACTGTGGTAGATGGTATATATACCTGTACTGTGGTAGAAGGTATGTGTACCTGTAATGTGGTAGATGGTATATATACCTGTACTGTGGTAGATGGTATGTACCTGTACTGTGGTAAATGGTATATATACCTGTACTGTGGTAGATGGTATGTGTACCTGTAATGTGGTAGATGGTATGTGTACCTGTAATGTGGTAGATGGTATATATACCTGTACTGTGGTAGATGGTATGTACCTGTACTGTGGTAAATGGTATATATACCTGTACTGTGGTAGATGGTATGTGTACCTGTACTGTGGTAGACAGTATTTACCTGTACTGTGGTAGATGGTATATATACCTGTACTGTGGTAGATGGTATATATACCTGTACATTAGTAGATGGTATATACCTGTACTGTGGTAGATAGTATTTACCTGTACTTTGGTGGATGGTATATATACCTGTACTGTGGTAGATAGTATTTACCTGTACTTTAGTGGATGCTATGCTGGCACACGTATAGGAGAATACCATTACTACAGCTCTGTCTGGAAACACGGAGGCAGGAATCAGACATTTTATCAACTTGCAGCTCAATTCATCACCTGATAGGGAGAGAAGGAAACATGTACATATCAAATCTAGGTAGAATTACAAACATTAGAAAATTGTATAGTAAATATCAAGAGATAAGTATGAGAGTTGGCTTTGGAATTTTTAAAATTAATATCAACATAGTAGATGCAAATTGCTATTTTGATTTAATATCGGACACTGTCAGTGAGAAACATCCTGATTTTATATTTCTTTGCTCTCCCATGACCACGATGACCTAAATCAAAATTCTGTTTCTTTTCCCTTTAATAATCAACTCATGATAGATGCCTCGAATCAAACAATTTATTTGGTTGTTTCTAAAGAAAATGTACATCTTGTGAAATTTGCTTTTTTTCTGGGATTAAAATCTTACAACACACTCGATTATAGATTCAAATGTCACATTTGGTTCAAAATATTTTTATCCTATCTACCAACCCATGGGTCAAAGTGAAGGATTGAAAAATGGGAACAAGCATTACAATCTAAGCTTAACATCATATTACCATGACGACCACTTGCTGCTACGTCAGTAAGTGCAATGATGTCATCAGCAGAAAGTCCTTTACTTTTGGAAACATCTTCCAGCGTCTTCAGGGCTAGAGACAGCTGAACATTCCCTCGCTTTTTTATTTTCTCCTCTGTAGAGAAAACATCAACATGTTAAAAAATTTATTTCTTGGATATTCAAACTTTAGGAACAACCATTTGGGAAATGCTATGTTAAATGGTTTTAAGGAAGTTAGCTCCTGAGCTTTTGAGTTCAACTGTTCAGGATGCTACAACTAAGTATTCACTGGTTCAATACTGATCCCATTGGTGCAAATATATTACACATCTATTGCTGAACCCTATCCAGTTGAAATTTTTTGTGTCAATTCAAGTTTTGAAAGGGTTTGACAGGGACTATATTTTGTGGCAGAAGGATTCACTAATCAAAACGTTCTAATTCTGCATGATATTACAGTTTCTGTTTCATCCAATGTATCGTCTATTTTTATACCCCTATACATGTATTTCAGTTTTATAATTTATGATACAGGTAGTTGAGACTTGGAACTAGTTCAAATGTTGTAATTTATTAACTTGGTTGATATATTTTTCCAAACAGAATTAATTAAAAAATTTGACCTCCAACCCCCACTTTTTAAAGTTGCATTTCAAATTGGAAGACAAGACCTTGAAAATTATGTAAAATTTTAGAAATTGACATTACTCCTAATATGTCCTTTTAAACTCTCAATTTTGATATCATGAAGTTTTTCGTATCTCAAGTGCAAAAAGGTCATTATTTATTTCTTTTACTATTATTTTCTTTTTTTTTTTATCTGTAGTGTTAAAGGACATGATTATGTATCTATTTTAAGTAATGATTGATTTGTGTTGCTTATGTTGCATTGACACCAACAGAAAAATAAAGTGCACCGCCACGGCACATGATACGCCCGTCACATATTGTTAACAGTATAGATTGTACCCATTAAAACATTTTTTTTTTAATATCACCTTAATTAAATGTCACAGTGACCTTAAAGTAGGATGCGCCACACCTTCTACCTAAGATGCATTAGTTGACCAATTTTGGTGTTTCTAGGTCTAATAGTTTTCAAGTTATGAGCCGGACAAGTTTTTGCCATATATGGCCATATCTTCTTAATGAAAAGTCACAGTGACCTGGTTTTAATGTGCGACACACCTTCTACCCAAGATGTATCTACAAAGTTTGATGATTCTAGGCCTTGTAGTATTTAAGTTACGGGTCGGACACGAAAAAGCTAACAGACGGACGGACATGAACGCCATACCATAATATGTCCTGTCTTAAGACGGGCGTATAATAAAGTTTAATTGAATAAATTTTAAGTGCAAAAAGGTCATGTTTAGAACACGATAGCTCAATAACAAGCATTGCGACCCCAATTTTTCTTTTTAATTTCCTAATTCTCCTTCAATGTAGAAATAAAAAATACACTTCCCAAAAAATTGACACTACTCCAAATGTCAGGTGCGAACCTCTTTAACTGTTTATGACAGAATTAGGTTGAGGTGTCGTATTGTTCAGAATGAATTCACAACATGAGAAAATGGCATAAAGATTTAAACAATAACTCGACAACATCATGTTTTCTATGTACGTGTATATAGTGCACCTTATGTGTTGCATCATAGTTTGAAGAAATTGAACTCATTTGTTACAATTTATGCTTTCTTGAGAACTTGACATGAAAACTGTTGTTATTTATCTTTAAATTTTAGACAGGTGTGAATATCAGCATCTTGAATACTTAATATGACGAATTCGATAGCCAGTCCTGGACATATTGAATATAAAAACGATGAAAGAACTTCAGATATCTCAAATATAACAAGTCAAGTATATGCCTCTACTGAGAATCGAAATTTTTTATTTTGAAGGGGGGAAACGTTCATAATTTGTTATCAAAAGGTAAAAGACACCCTACTATTTGTAAAAATTGTCCCTGATAAATTCCTGTGTATTTAACAATGAATTATTCAAATATCAAAACGACATTATCTTGCATAAATGTAATGCATAATTCCAAATTACAAGCATTTTTTTAAAAAACGTTCATATGAACATAATTATGTTGTTACATATTGAGAGGTCTAGTGGCATCACTACATATACATCAGAGCTCCAGATAAGGTGCGTATCAGCGTAAATACTCATTAAATTTTACCAAATACGCATTAAAGTTTAAAATCAGACGAACAATTACGCATTTGCGAATGTAAATACGCTTTACACTCCTAAAGTAATGCGTAGAGGTAACTCAATACACAACTGTATAAGTCTACCGGGTAATTATTATACTTCTTTCTTAAATAAACAGGTAGGGTGCGATCGAAAGCAGATGAAAACTTATATCATAAATCGTAAACGATTGATTGGTGGCACAGAAAATGGTACAGGACAAACGATATATATTTCTTCTGTTAAACTTACTAAGTTTTTACTTAAATGTCGCTCCTGCAGCATTGTCTCGCTAACTATTTGAACGTATTTGCAAGAATGGGAGTCGCGCATTTATTTACCGACTTCCGTCACACATGCACTCGTTTTACACAGATGGAGGAAAACCAATTCTTGGTTAACGGTACAAGGTTAGGGGAATCCGGGGAGAGTAATTTGCAGTGAAAACAAGGTGCAAAAATATATGTTTGTCTAAATTTTAAAAAATGCTATAGAAAGTCACAAAAACTTTAGACTTTGAAACTGATATGTTTTGGTATAAAATGATTTTAGTTTCTCAGTTACAACACTTTAATTTACAATATGACAAATAGATTTGTTGTTTGTTTGGTGCTTATGAAATTTTTTTCAATACTGTACAAACAATCACAGGGGATTCTTATCCATTTTGTTCTCAATATATATGCTAAATATAAATTATATAAATAGATTGAGAACAAAATGAATAAGAAGACCCTGTGGTACAATAAATGATTGTATGTTTACGGGTGAAAATTCTCTGTAGTTCTTTTTATCATAAAGTCCAAGGGTCTTCATTAACATTGGGATTTTGAAATTTATTGTTGAGGTATTTTTAAAATTTTAAATGCCAGACACACAGTCATATGATATCTGATTATATTTAGACTAAGTGATAAAATTCTGTATTAGTGGCAAACAGCAAATATAATCAGTAAATTAACAAAATACTCTTTTGACTTTTCTGAAAAGCCAAATACTCAATGATTTGAAAATCTGACAGGGGGTAAATACTCTTTGTGGTAAAAAATTATCTGGAGCTCTGTACATGGAATATATCAACAAATCCTGAACAGATTGGGAACACCTTCCCCTATAGCAAGATCTTCTCACTAAAATGTGATTAACCCTTCTTTAGCGAGAAAATAAACATTACCAAAAACAAGTGTTTTGCATATTGGATATGAGAATAATGACAAAACCTGTGCAATGCTGAATAAGTGTGACACAAGAATTTCCTCTACAAAACTGATAACGTTTATATCAATGTTGTCGTGCAAGAGGGATGGAGGCCAATATCCAATGCAAAGCAAGTTTTCTTCTTCATGTGAAACTTGAATATACATCAGGGATCGACATTAACTTGTAGCTTCTGACCCTAGTCAGTCTAAAAATAAATATCTATGTTTGGCTTTACAGTCAACCCCACCCAGGGCTCGAAATTAACATATGCCCGTCAGTCTGTGACTGGTTAAAAGTCTGGTGGACTGACATACATTTGTTTTAGTCAGTCCGATGGGACTGGTTAATTTTGTGAAGCAGCATTTTGGAAAATATACTTATAAAATTTTATACCCACATTTGGCATTCTTCGATCTGTAAATATTAAATGAATCTGGTTCGTAAATATAAATCCCTTAAGTGTTACAATATGAGGCATATTGAGTTAAATTTCATTTTAATAACATTAACGGACTATGTTTAATTATTTCTGGAAAACTGTTGGACTGGTAAATTTTTCTGCGGACTGGTTGAAATCATACCCCATCAGTCCGTCTGGACTGGTGACATAAAAAGTTAGCTTCAAGCCCTGCCACCTGCTCAAACATCTGATTCTGTCCAATATGTCCAAATTGCAATTTTTTTTTATACCAAAATGGAAATTTAATAGGGAATGGTTGAGATTAGACTCTAAATCGGGCTTGATGTTTTGTGACATCTGCATTTCGGCTAAGGCCACTGATAAAATGTGTTGTGTTTCCGCTAACCCGACCGACCCTAAATTATAGCCCCGACCCTAGAATTTTTTTTTCGATATTTAAATAAAAAAATCGTCATTTTCCCGGAAAAAATATATTCCCGGTTCTTGGTTTTCGGTTTAGTTAGACATTGAGATGAAGTCATTCAAACGCTTTAATGATATACAAAATTGCATGGTATTGTGTCAAGCGTTTAAACAACATTGATAATGTTTCTAACTAACAGCATGGATGTTGGTTGACCCAGTGGCTAGTACCTCCATGCGTGCTCACGCAACGATGATTTAACAATTGAAGTTAACAGACGGACAAGAGACTCTGCCAAGTGTCATGTTTTCATAGAAGACTTTCTTTTGTTAAAATTGCCAACTCCTATGTTGTTTTTAGACGGTGGCTATTTATAGCCATGCACTGTCTTATGCTATCATTTCAACGGGCATTAGACGGGGACCCTAGTTTTATATGGAGGTCATGATGCAGATTGACAGACATGAATGTCCAGTCTGTCAAATTTGTATGCACATCCTTGGTTTCTGCTGCAGTTCTAACTGAAAACACTATGAAAAAGGCCGCAAATAAAGTAGTGAGCTCATCCGAGTTGTTGATGGCTGGTGAGAGCCGAGAGGAAAAAAAGATGTGCAGATTGTTTTTAAAATAAAAATTTATGTCCGGTAAAAAGTTTTAGCTGGAAGAGAGTTGGATCCCATTAGGATAAGTGGGATCTGCCCAGACTGTCTTCCTACCCTTGTTCCATTTAGATTGTGAAAATACATTCAGAAATGTATTAATAAACTTAAAATATGTTAATGATGTTGATATTTTGGTGATGATTTAATATATTTTTTCAAAACCATCACATTATTTTCCTGTCAAAAATATCCAATAGAAGTATTCCTATGACAACCAATCTAAATGTAGAAACAATATATCTGGTACTTGTAGAGCATAGTGGCATAGAGGAGTTAACTTTTGTGTTTTATGCTAGATATGTTTCATTGAAAAATATAGTTTCTTATAAAACATCTGGAAATAATCCTCAGCCAATAACGGTTAAATGTTATGATTGAAAGTTTATTTGCAATTCAATTTAAGCAAAATTTTATTTTGAAAGTATAAAATTCAATAGAACATTTAACTTGTGCAGTAATTGGGGCTATACGGACCGTGGATATCGGCCTGGATAGCTCAGTGGTTAGAGCACCTGACTAGAAATGCAGGGGTCCAGCCAAAGGTTTTCTCCTTCCCATACTACATTTGGTGCCGTTGACCACCCCTAATGGTGCAGGTTGGCCTGTCAGGGGCGAAAGAACCTGGGTTGATATATTGAAAGACAATTATAAAATTATAATTGATCTTAAGGAAGGAGGAATGTAGTAATTGGGGCTATACGGACTGGATATCGGCCTGGATAGCTCAATGGTTAGAGCACCTGCCTAGTAATGCAGGGGTCCCGGGTTCGATTCCCGGTCCAGCCAAAGATGTTCTCCTCCTTTCTATACTACACTTGTTAGAGTTTACAATGTTTTTTGCATACTCTGAAAAAATAAAATTTAAAAAAAAATAAAATTTATTTCCTACCTACCTACCCTATCTTTTTCTGGAACGTTAGCGGAAACTCAACAATTTTTATCGTTGGCCTAATGTACACAATGTTTCACTGAGGGGTGCAGCATCATGAAGACAGAAGTTTATGTTTATATGATTTATTATCTGATTTTTGATTTCCATAATAGAGTTTATCAAACAAATTAACTTATTATTTCAGAAAGAAGTGTTTAGGTATGGTAGCTGGACATGATAAGTAATGTAACTGATTCAAAATGCTAAAATAAGTGTAATGAATAAAATAATATATGATATGATGGAAATAATTGTAAAGCATGAGATTATTTGCATCGTGTTGCACCCCGCAAAAGTGGCGAAAGGGGATTTTGGTCCAGTGGGAGCACTGGTATCACCAATCGACACAGAGATAATTAGAGTTGCTGGATGACAGGCTTACCAGAGTCTAACTATTTTGGACGATGAAGATTTTCATTCGGACAAGTAAGAAAAGTTAATATCTATCCCTGTATGTACCCCAGTACTCGGGCGTTTTTCTCGGTTGCACGGACATATACATCTATAACAGACATATTGTAATATTCTGTATTTAGTTTCTTTTTTATGTCAGCATGTTCCTGCTATCGATTTTGACTTTCTTCTTATGCATGTTGTGCTTTACTTGTTTGCCCTCAAACACAGGAGTTCGAAATTTTAACAATGAAGTCACTAATTTCACTCGATCAGCTGTCGACAGACCAAACCATGAGCTAGGGTTATTGATTCCTTACCTCGCACTTGTGAAGATGAGCTTGGTCAATGAAGTCAATTTTAATGACTTTATTGATAAATTTCGAACTCCTGTGTCTTAAGGGCCCCAACATCTCTCGTTAATTAAGGCACAGGAGTCGGCAGTTTTCTCTGTTTACAATGAAATCAATTCGCGAGCGTAACAATTACAACTTTACAGTCCAGTGAGACTATCTCGTTATTGGGGAGATATTGCCAACCTACTAAGCTAAAAGGAACATCGAACTGAAATTCTAATTCTTACTTACCCCTAACAAAATAATCTATTGCATCGGTAACAGGTTCTTCCTGCCCCATAGTCAATCCGTCCCTGCTAGCTATCTCGTATTTTCCCGCGATAGGTGGCGCGACGTTAGAGGAACTGGAGAAGTCGTACTATAACAAAGTCGATCTAATGTCATAAAGATAGCTCTTGAAAGATCTATTCACTTATTTTAATTGATTCCTCTTGTCTAGGAGGCTTGGAATTATATTTGAAGTTGTTATTGACTTTGAATTTTTCATCCTCAATCAACATAGCTTGTAGGTGATAATCCTAATCGGATTATCATTGTCGTTTCAATTTTAAATTTAGTCCAGTCAAATTAAAAATTAAAATGATGTATAAGTAAAAAGGAATATCTGATCAAATATCCACCGATTTCTATCGAGCCGTTTCAGAGAATTCAAAATAATTATTTCGCGTGATTATTAGGTGACACTGATAGGTAGGTTTGGTAAGCCAATTCTTGTTTCGTGGTTACGTGTACAAATCAGGAATTGCGGTAAGGGGGCGCAACTTTATGAGGCAGGGAGTCTGGGAGCCGCCATGAGACCCCCAGTGGTTCCAGCGCGAAGCCCTGTAGGGGCCCAGGGGGCAAAGTCTCCCGGGGGAAGCTCCTGGTTACCGATTTTATAGGGCCTCAAATATGTCTCCTGGTGTAGTAATTTTTACTATTTTCTGTCATTTTTGATGGAGGAAAATCAAAAAATGCCACAAATTTTAAAGGTTTTTGGAACAAATGTAAGTTCTCCCAATAAAAGTAATTCAATAAATCAAAAGATTTTGTCATTTATTGTTCTGAAAGTGGGGAAAATTATTACTTCTTTAATCGTTTACATTTTTCTAACAAGAGACCACGATTTACCTTAAATTTGAAAACTTTAAAGGGGGCGCCGACTGCGCCCCCCCCCCTTAAATCCGCCACTGCAAATCCTTCGTGATAAGCGACGAAAACAGATGAGAATGGAGTGCAGGCTCCGTCCGTCAGTGCTGGCAGGATTATGAGGAGGGCGCGTTCGGACGAATCTATGGACTGTGCAACAATTTTAAAATAGATCAGATTTGGACTTTATTACGAGAGAGAGAGAGAGAGAGAGAGAGAGAGAGAGAGAGAGAGAGAGAGCATAAATCAGTACTATTGTAGTTATCAGGGCTGTGTGTGTACCATACATGTATATATCGACCATGGTAGCTCAGTGGTTAGGGTACCTGGTGGCTCAAGAGGGGAATGGGCCGAACCCACCCACCCAACCCCTCCCCCTTTCGTCAGAAAATTTGCTTTAAAAAGTAAACATCACGCATGTTGAGGGTTTTGTTTTCAAAAGCAGGGGCATAGCTAGGACTATATGTGCGGGTCGATAATTTTTTGAAATATCAGGACTCATTTGCACCACTCTGAGCATCAAAATAATTGCAATAGACATTAGATATTGTAAACTTTTTAAACTGAGTCGAGTGAATCATTGTTGTGATCACCGTCATTTTATATTATATTATTATTATATTATATTATATTATATTATATATATATATATATATATATATATATATATATATATATATAACCCTCAAACTCAAACTCCGTGCTCTAAATCGTACTCATACTCAAACGTGAAGGTTATAATTTTTTTTAAATAAAATCATTCTCACACTCATTGACTCAAATGGAGTACATTCTCAAGATTTTTCGAAACTTGCTCAGAGTTGTACTCAAAACAAACATGGCTGAGTTTGAGTATGAGTGCGGTAAATGTTTTATAACTCCCAGGTCAGGAAAGGTCAATGGCACCAATCGGTACACCCACGGGTCAAAAGCATTTCCGCATTGCTAATTAATCTTTACTATATTTGAATACTATTTTTAACAAAGGCACCTGAAGTATGGATATCCCTCCTTTTTTAAAATAATTTTTTTTGTGGCAATAATTTCTCTGAAATGTGTTAGATTGGCCTTCTACCGGTATAATGAATATACCAGTAGAAGGTCAATCTCTAAAGCTTACAAAAAGCGTGAAATGATTGCATAAATCGAAAGAGGGATGAGATAGACAGGGAATTCACACATTTCAGAGAAATTATTGCCACCAAAAAAAGGGGGGGGGGGTATAATATCCATACTTCAGGTGCGTGTGATTTTTAAACTATTCCTACAAATATATTGCCACCGCTTTAAAAATGTTCACAAATCATGTATAATCACCCATATTTGAATATGTTATTGTTATTTTTCCTACATGTGTATGTGTTATGTACAGTTTTTAACATTCACTGACTAGGATAATCATGTTGCAAGAACTTTGTTTGAACTTATCTTACACATTCCATATTAATTAATGATTTTTAAAAAATCCACCTCTTAATTCATAGATCGACTCACAAAAAATATATATACAACACTACATGTAACAGTAACATTTGTCATGAATCTTGAGTTTACATATCATCTGGAAGTTTTATAGGCCCTAATGATAATTAATTATCAAATTTTGGTAAAGTTCTTAAATTGTGAAAGTTGTAATGAATATATAGTAAATATTAGCAGTGCGGAAATACTTTTGACGCTTGAGTGTAATACAGGGGAGGGTAATGTTTTGGGCTGGACCGGTGTTGTAGTATAGACTTTTCCCCCGGAAAAACGGGCCCGGGATAGATCTTCTCCTATAGGGGGAAAAAGTGCCCCCAGCATATAATTTCCCCGTATGTACAAAGTCAGTATAGAATTTCCCCTTGGGCGGAAAAACCGCCCTGGTATTGAATTGCCCCCTCCTGTTTCCGATCGACCGGGTCTTTTTCTATTCTCATGTAGAAGCTTTTGAATAAATATAGAATGAAGCAAACCCATGCAATTGAAGATAATAATCAATGAAATTTGTTATTATTACTATAAAGAGGTACATGTTATTAAAAAAAAAAAGTTACAAAAAGAAACAAATATGTGCTGTTAAATTGTTATAGTTTAATGAAATAGATATGCGCTCATTAGTTATAACATTACGATATTCATAAAATAAAGGAATTTTTTTAGATGTTGAAGTTGGATTTACACGCTGAAAACTTTGAATTGCATATAGTAAATATAATATGCTCCCCAAAAGACTTTAAGGATAGTCATTAGGGTTTTTCATAAAAAGTCGACTAAAAGATAAAATATCTAAAAAGTAAATTATACGCACTGTATAAATAAAAGTAATTTAATTTTCCCGTTTATTTAAATTCGAAATTTTAAAATTTTAAATTAAGAAGGCATTAACTTCTTCCCAACTTCACTAAATTTCAGAAGTTAGATACTGGTAGATAACAGTAAAGACTTGAGATGTATGAATAAATTTTGATATACCATTAGGCAATTAGATCTACACGATTTGAATAAATTTTCTTTAAAAAAAAACAACAAAAACAAAAAAAAACACGAGGGTGATTTGTGATACACAAGACGCTGCTCAAAATAATAAAAAAAAAAAATAAGAATTCCTTGGTCTGGATAAGCAAGAGAATTCTAGTAATAGAACTGGAAACGGATACATAACTATTAAATGTAAGAAGGGGGGGGGGGCGTACTGTCGTTTAGGGGAAATTCTATACTGGGGCGGGATTTCCTAGGGGTTGGGCCCGGGTTAATTCTTCCTCAGGGAAATTCTATGCCAGGCCCATCTTTTTTTTGTGGGGGGGGGGGGGGGATGTCTATCCGGGGCCCGTTTTTTCGGGGGGAAATTCCATGCTACAACACCGGGAATCGAACCGAACCCGAAACAACCACGCCCACATACTGGTCTGTATCAAGAAATATAACTCCTACAGTACCTGCATGTTTACTACGTCACCAAAACGTTCTTGATAAATCAGACGACACTTGTCTCCTGTCAAACAAAAATGACTGCTCAGTGCTTGTTCAGAAGTATTTGAGGACAGTAGTGATTGTCAGGTACAGTACTGTTAGGTACTATCAAAATGTCTGGATAACGGTATATTTATTTATTTTTTTTTTACAGGTAGATCCTATCTATATTGTGTATAATGAATAGTTATGAGGAATAGGCCTATAAAGCTCAACTGCAATGTTCAACATCACTCATCAGAAAATCTCGTCCAGCCTGAAGTTTTAAGGCTATTTAAATTGGATACTGTACAGTCGAGATAGACCTTATTTTGTTCTATCTATATTCTGGTCTGATATGAGGGGACGGACAGGGAGTAGCCCTCTCCCCTAACCCCCTCCCTCTCTGACAGTGTCTGATATTGTTTTTCTCCTACTTGCAACATTCATCAAGTTTTGTTTATACTTTGGCTGAGTTTGAAGAACTAAGTTTTCTAACAGTCTACTGCCTTTCTTGAGGCTGAAATATTACATAAAAATCTCTATTGTTGAAACGAATTAGGTTCTTCACCCTTAAAAAAAAAAAATTCTTTACCCCCAGACATCAATCTGGCAGAAAAACTGAGTTTATAGTCAGGCCAATACTGATTCAGAATTGTGAACTTCTTAGCCCCTGGATCAAATTCAAAGGAAGGGCTTTATGGATTGTCAAGGAGGGAAAACTATATGCAATTGTTATATATCATGAGCATGGAGGCCTCTACATGAACCAAACTTGTGAAATGTGTAAATGATTTTTAAGTCTCCAAGGTAGGGCAATGAATGATGGATTATCTTTATATATTGAAAATGCATGTTATAAACTCTTCTCAATTTCTGGTGCTGTCTCGGAATAGTAATGAAAATTCACCACTCTTGATCACGTGTGGGGTGAAATCCACCCCTTTTGGATCACAGCTACATGTATGTAACATTTATTAATTATACCATGTTATAACTGACCTGTGATCAATGGAGAGGGCTTAATATAGACATTGCACCTGCTGCCTAATCCCATTTAATATGTATTTTATATATACATGTATACTATATAATGTACATGAATAAAAAGCTGTACAGATCAAATTACATGTGGTATCCCCAGTTGGTAATGAAAATCCGCCACTGTTGGGTCACATGAGAGATGAAGATATTTAAACAAACAGTGGTCAATCTCATAACTCCTAAATAAAGAATACAAAATAAAGAGTTGAGCAAACACTGCCCACATATGGTTTCTCCAGATAGTAATGAAATCCACCACTCTTGGATCATGTGGCGCCACGTCCCTGGTTAGTAATGAGATCCGCCACACTTGGATCACATGTGGCATCCCTGGTTAGTAATGAGATCCGCCACTCTTGGATCACGCAATGTGGGATGCCCCCACATACAGTCTTTGAAAGAAGCCACAGTCTCAAAGACCAAATCTATTGAAATTGGGGTCGGGCTTGTAAAATTATTACATATATACAAGACCGTCAATCTGTGGTTTTAAACTCATAAATATCACTGACTTTCAGCTAAAGTTAGGGGAGAGATCAAAAGTTCAATGTCTGACAAAAAACTATTCACATAGTTCTCACCAAGACCCCCACCCCCCTTTAAAACTAAATATGATGAATGTTGAACCTAATTGATTAACAAGTTAAAACATACGATTATAGATACATGTAACATTACATACATTTTCTACTGTTTATTCACAAATGAAAGTGTACATTAAAACTATCAAATGTAATATTATGTGGTTTTAGCAGTCATTTGTCTTTTTTCTTTTTCCACTAAAGAGTATGTCGGATGACAGGAACTTACTAAACTATTTGGATTTAGATTTTTATCTATCGATCTTTTGATCTCACCTCTTATAACACCATATATTCAAATGGAGTGAAGATGGTACAGTAATCAGAAACAATCGTATAGAATCTATAAATAGTGTTTCTATTGCACTTTAATTAATCATGACGAAAAGTTAAATCCATTAGGCTGGAGTGGTTTATATCTGGTACTCTCTCTCTCTCTCTCTCTCTCTCTCTCTCTCTCTCCAGAGTTCTTTACCAAGTTGAAAATATGTCATTCTTTGTGATTTATTTTTTCCGTTTGTCTACAGTAAACAGTCCAGAGACAGAGGTCTGAATCTGAATGGCTAGTGCTCCAAAAAATTTTTTTTCGTTAAGACTGCACATCCAGTGTATTTAGCTTCACTAACAGAATTTATATCACAATTCTAATTTAATTTCCATTTATTTGCAGGGTAATGATGGTGTATCAAATCATTGACTGAAATTCCATCATTTACAGATTCCTTATTATCACAGACAGGACAGTATGCCCCCGCAACACATGAGGAGAAGTCCACTAATTTGTATGGTTGTAAATTTGATGATGTAATTATTATCTTCTATATAGATCTATATGGAAAGAGTTTGAATTATTGATATTCTAGCAATTTGAACACTAGTGTCAAACTAGGACAAAACTTAATATCATTGTGCTGTCAAGCATTGCAAAAGGGATTTGTGGCATTTTTTGCGCAGGTCAAAGTTCATAACTTTTTTCCAGAGAAGGTCAACAAAGCCCAAACTAAAACATGATCTGTAACCCAATGATAAAAGTTCATGTATGAATTTTCAAATCAATAGCTGCAGGGATAGACAATAGTCTCAGTCTTTAAATGAAAGGTGAAGATAACGAACAGTGATCAATCTCATAACTCCTATAATCTGTCAATGCAGGGATGGGCACACGGACACACAGACTGATCACTATAGGGTCATAGATGGGGACTTAATTAGCCCCTTTCCAAAACCTCTCCTTGTAGTATGTCATAATTTATGTCACAATTTTAATGTCATTATCATTGATTTGCAGGTTGATGGTGGAGTATCTGACCAAATTATTGACGAAAATTCCACCGGTTATACCGACAAATCCTGAACTTTTACAGACATGGAAATATGCTTCTGCAGCAAAATTCTCCATTGTACCACAAAACTGTTAATCCAGGAGTTTAGGTAGTATTTTCCAGGTGTCAAGCTAGTAAAACGATGTTTAAAATGTCGAAACACATGTGAGCTTTAACGCACTGTCATTGTTTGGCTTGTAGAGAGCTTTTTCTTGTAAAGTTTATTGTCATCTGTCAAATCACATTTTCAACTCCTTCCCAACCACTAGGCCAAGTTCTATAAATATCGTTATGACAACCAGTATCTACAGTGAAGGGGTTTCAGGTTTATTTTTAAGGGTCAAGGTTAGGTGAAATGGAAATGTAGTGACAAATACTTTTTTGAAGGGGAGGGGGTTATGCAACTTTTTCTAACTGACAGCCAATTTGTATGGGACATGGCATACAGTATCTTGAATGCAGGGGATTCAGGTTCATTTTTTCGAATAAAGCTAGCATCGTGCTTCATTCCCAAGGCGAGAAAGCTTTAAAAATCTTCATAACCATAACTCTGTCAGAAAAGATAAAATATAAAGGTGACAAGTTTTGTATGTAAACAAATGATCTCAGTTCAAACCATGAGCCCAAGGTTTTAAAGTTTAACATAGGAATATATGGGGAATATTCTCCAAAACCACAAGACTACAATAGATCAGATTGTTGAGCAGGTATCCCCATGTAGTGTAGATTCATGTTGGTTCAATCCATGGTCCACAGTTTCAGTATAGGGCCACAATATTGGGGCTGTTAGTTCTACATATGGATATATATATATAGGAAAATATCTCTTTATAAAACCCACCTGCCTACAAAGTATCAAATTAATTTGCAAACATCCTCATTTCGTATAGATTCAAGTTTGTTTATGCCATGATTCTGCTCACGCCATGATTCTGGGGTCAGAGACCTAGAAGTTGTGTAAAGACTGACTCCTGTGGAGCGCCAAATTAACATTAACTCAAATAATTGAATATATTATTTATTTAATATATCATCAATTCATTTGATGTGCACTACAGTTCGTTTAGATATTTTTTAAAATAATTAACGATGTATTCAATTCTGAATTATTTCATGCACAAAATGAGAGCATGAATTAGATGCGATCATCATTTCATGAACGCAATGATTGATTTGAATTATTATGCGTAATAGCTGAATTTATGATATCTTCAAATAATTAATAATATCTTCAATTATTTGAGTTTATCATGTGTTTATGTTATTTTGGTGTTCCATAGTTGATATTAAGAGGCATGATATAAAACATTGTGTAGATGACAAAGATAACATCCTGTTGGTGATAAATGAAACACTTGTTATAATACATAAACAAGAAGATCATGAGCCACACACACACCCCTCCCCCCTTCCTCTCCCCCCCCCCCCTCCCTCTCCCCCTCCCCCTCCTGAGTAACCTTGGTCCTTTAGTTGTTCAGCTGTTGTGATTGTTAAAAGATCGTATTTAGCTCAACTGGGCTGAAAGCTCAAGTGAGCTTTTCTAATTGCCTGTTGTCTTTCGTCTCTCCGTCTGAAGTCAATCAAGGTTTTACATACAAATGTATAGGGAAAATCTTCTCAAGAGCCACTGGACTGAAAAGTACAAATTTACACATGAAAGCTTTCTGACCTAGTGCAGATTTAAATTTGTTAAAGTCATGGTCTCCAGGGGTAGAATGGGCCACAATAGGGGATCAAAGTTTTACACACAAATATATAGGGAAAATCTTTAAAAATCTTCTTCTCAAGATTCACTTGGCCAGAAAAGTTTTCATTTACATGAAATCTTCCTGATATAGTGCAAATTCAAGTCTGTAAAAATCATGACCCCGGGGGTAGGTTTGGACCACAATAGTGGATCAAAGTGTTACATACAAATTTATAGGGAAACTCTTTTAAAATCTATCAAGAACCATTTAGCCAGTGAAGTTTACATTTACATGAAAGCTTCCCGTCATATTGCAGATTCAAGTTTGTAAAAATCATGGCCCTCAGGGGTTGGTTGGGACCACAATAGAGATCAAAGTCTTACATGCAAATATATAGCAAAAATCTTTAATATGGGCCATTGTCACTCAGGTGAGCGATGTGGCCCATGGGCCTCTTGATTCATATTTATTCCCATGAAAAATTTTGACCCAATTGTGGCCCCAACCTACCCCCATAGGGTCACGACATAAATGAACTTGTTATCAACATGACCTTGTGGTTATGAAGGTCAAGGTCATAGATCATGATAGGAAATGAAAGGTATTGCAATAAGCTATTTATAGAATATGAAAACTCGACCTTAAATACTTCAAAGATATTGAATTGGTTAAATTTTCTTAAAAGTAATTCAAGGTCACTAGGTCAAACAACATTGTGTAATATGAAAAGTCTTGTCATAAAGAATCTATATACAAAATATGACGGCCCTAATATCTTAAATAGTTCGGGAGAAATTTAATATGTTACATTTTCTTTAAAAGTTGGTCAAACTCCAATGTCACAAACTTTGGTATCGAAAAAAAGAGATTTTGTCAAAAGGAATGCACATATGAAATATGATAGCCCTCTCACTCACTATTTAAAAGTTATGAGTAGTGTTAAAATTTTGAAATTTGGATGATTAAGGTTAAAATTTTGAAATGGGGATGCAATTCCAAGGTACATGTACATGTAATGATTACATGATAAATATGTATGAAATGTAGGGCCTTACCATAACATATCTATATGCAAATTATGAAAGACCTACCTTAAATAGTTTAAGAAACACTGAATAGAGTAAACTTTCGTAAAAGTAGGTCAAACTTCAAGGTCATCAGTTTAAAAACAATATACCCCCGACTACAGTAATAAACCATCCCTTGAATCCACACTACTTTGAAACATTTACATTTGGATATGATTTAATGTGGCCCTAATAGATCTAGTCTTGAAAGAAATTTAATTGTTTTGATTAATGTAGCTAATTATAAAACTTTGATCTCCCATTGCAACCCCACCCTTCTCATGGGGCCCCTGAATTGAACAGACTTAAATTTGAACTATTTGAAGATACTTACATAGCAATAAGACCAATCATGATCCTACTGTTGTAGAGATAAAGATTTTTAAAGATGTTCCCCATTATATATTGCCTTGTAAAATTTGGCCCCCTATTATGGCCCCACCTTACTTCAAAGGACCACAATTTGAAAAAAATGAATCTGCACTAAGGGATATTTGCATATTAACATGACTATATAGATGAATGTTCTGGAGAAGATTCTAAATGTTTCCCTATTTGTATGCAAAATTTGATTCTCTTTTTTGCCCCCATCCTATCCCCAGGGGTTCATGATTTGAAGAAACTTGAATCTACTCCATCTCAGGAAGCTTTCATGTAAATTTCATTTTTCCTGACACAGCAGTTCTTTTTGAGATTTTAATTGACCCCACCCTATTTTGCCTTTTGTTGATTATCTCCCCTTTGAAGGGGATATGGCTTTTCATTTAAATACACCTGAATGCTCTTTCCCCAAGGGTAATTTGTACCAAGTTTGATTGAAATTGGCCCAGTAGTTCTGGAGAAGATGAAAAGGCGAGATTTTCATGGACAAACAAAACATGATCAGAAAAGCTATCTTGGGGCCTTGGTGGATCACCGATTTTCGTGTAAGCCCCGCCCACCATGACGACGGTAACTATCCCGACATTAGACTCATAAACAACATGGCACGGATCATGTCGTTAAAGGACATACCAGACGATTTTTCTGCATCATACATGTTACATACACCGTCCCTTCGGCAAAAACAACGGGCTGTCGCGTTTACGAAGGATTCTTATGTTAAATCAGTCAAATTATATGCACAAGAACGCGAAAATATCCCCCCCCCCCCCCCACCCCCTGCAAATGTACTTGTATTTATTCAATTTAGACTCCTCAACCCACCCACATTTTTTATCTGCCTCTGAAAGTTGTTTCTTTGTCAGAGATCAAAACCACAATGACAATTTATTCAAATGTTAAAATGAATATACTCACGTTTTTAGCTCACCTGAACCGAAGGTTCAAGTGAGCTATTCTGATCACATTTTGTCCGGCGTCCATCCGTCTGTCTGTAAACTTTTCACATTTTCGACTTCTTCTCCAGAACCACATGGCCAATTTCAACCAAACTTGGCCAAAAGCATCCTTGGGTAAAGGGCTTTCACGTTTGTTCAAATGAAGGGCCATGTCCTTTTCAAAGGGGAGATAATCACAAAAATACAAAAATAGGGTGGGGTCATTTAAAAATCTTCTTCTCAAGAACCACTGGGCCAGAAGAGCTGAAATTTACCTGAAAGCTTCCTGACATATTGCAGATTCAAATTTGTTCAAATCATGGCCCCTGGTGGTAGGATGGGGCCACAAGGGGGGATCAAAGTTTTACATACAAATATATAGGGAAAAACTTTAAAAATCTTCTTCTCAAGAACCACTAAGCCAGAAAAGCTGAGATTTACATGAAAGCTTCCTGACATAATGCAGATTCAAGTTTGTTCAAATCATGGGCCCCTGGGGTTGGATGGGGCCACAATAAGGGATCAAAGTTTTACATACAAATATATAGGAAAAATCTTTAAAAATCTTCTTCTCAAAAACCACTGAGCCAGAAAAGCTGATTTTTACATGAAAACTTTCTGACATAGTGCAGATTCAAGTTTGTTCAAATCACGACCCCCGGGGATTGGATGGGGCCACAATAGGGGATCAAAGTTTTACATACAAATATATAGTTAAAATCTTTTTCTCAATAACCACAGAGTCAGAAAAGCTGATATTTACAAGAAAACTTTCTGACATAGTGCAGATTCAAGTTTGTTCAAATCATGGCCCCCGGGGGATAGGATGGGGCCACAAGTGGAGGAGGGGGTTCAAAGTTTTACATACAAATATAGGAAAAAGCTTTAAAAATCTTCTTCTCAAGAACCATTGGGCCAAAGAAGTTGACATTTACATGAAAGCTTTCTGACATAGTGTAGATTCAAGTTTGCAAAGGGTAGTTTGGGCCATAATAGGGACTAAGGTTTTACATGCAAATATATATGGAAAGTCTTCAGATATGGGCCAAGGTGACTCAGGTGAGCAATGTGGCCCATGGGCCTCTTGTTTTATATTAATTTTCCTGTGGTTCTAAATAATTATGCCAAAGATTTTACATTGTACACGGAACTCCATTGTTTAAGAAGTTTACCTTATGCATGTATCTTAACGCGAGAAGTTTCTGTTGATAGATCCAAGAAATTCTGGTTGAAGTTGACGACGAACTTGACAGTATGAAGATCAAATTATAGTGCGAGGAGACGATTGGATGTAGAGTTCTTCCCAATTCACAGGACCCACACCAAGGCAAATAATGCCAGTCTGCTGGACTCATTCTTAATAAAGTCCCGATCATTCGACAAAATTCACTGATGAGCAGTGTGGGTCAGATAAGTGACTGGTTAGTCCCACAAGCGGGGGCATTTGTTTTATAACTTTTATTTGAACTGTAGAGCAGCTCTAGTTTGCAATTATTGTTAATTAATTCATCAGTCAGAAAAATAAAAATAAATGTCCAAAATCTGATAAGTTTTACCATCAAGTGCAGCACTCAGTACAGAATTGTCAACAGAGACAAAATCAAGGTTGTACATTGTAGAAATAAATGATTTAAATAATTCAGTTTGATAAGATTTCTATTTGTCTGTGTTGATTTTGTAGGACTGTGGAGATTTAGATACGTGTTGTGACGTCATTGATGGTAAACAGAAGACTGTGACCTTGGATCAGAAGACTGGACGTTT
Organism: Ostrea edulis; assembly: GCF_947568905.1. NCBI lineage: Eukaryota > Metazoa > Mollusca > Bivalvia > Ostreida > Ostreidae > Ostrea > Ostrea edulis. The sequence goes on along the minus strand of NC_079172.1, from coordinate 63,781,290 downwards.
GGGGGTCACTATATGTTACTGTACTACACAGCTAAGTACGTACTCAGTCATAATGTAAGATCAGATATACTACATATCTAAGTACTCAGTCATAATGTAAGATCAGATGTACTACATATCTAAGTAAGTACTCAGTCATAATGTAAGATCAGATGTACTACATATCTAAGTAAGTACTCAGTCATAATGTAAGATCAGATGTACTACATATCTAAGTAAGTACTCAGTCATAATGTAAGATCAGATGTACTACATATCTAAGTACTCAGTCATAATGTGAGATCAGATGTACTACATATCTAAGTAAGTACTCAGTCATAATGTAAGATCAGATGTACTACATATCTAAGTACTCAGTCATAATGTAAGATCAGATGTACTACATATCTAAGTAAGTACTCAGTCATAATGTAAGATCAGATGTACTACATAGCTAAGTAAGTACTCAGTCATAATGTAAGATCAGATGTACTACATAGCTAAGTAAGTACTCAGTCATAATGTAAGAATGTACTCCAAGTACTGTTTATCTATAAAATATACATTCAAACATAATACAGATATAAAAAGATATAATTAACACACAATCTAACAGAGTTCTCTAAGATACAAATCTACTGTCAATACACATCACAAACAACTGTGTTTATATCTATAATTAACACTGGTTTATATCTGTAATTAACACTGGTTTATATCTGTAATTAACATGGTTTCTAGATGTGTAATTTTCACTGTGTTGATAGATGTAATTAACACGGTTTTGAGATGTGTAATTAACACTTTGTAGAGATCTGTAATTAACACTGTGTTTATAGATATTGGATTTTCTTCATTTTAGCAGTGAACTCCTCAGCCACAAAGAGGTTGTCTCTGATGTCCACACATAAACCACGAGGACGTTCTAAATTGTGAATGTAACGGAGGAACTGTCCGTCCTGATCTAGGATGTGGATACGGTGATTGTTAATGTCTGCTGTCAGGATGTGACTCTGGCTGTCTGTAGTGATGCCGCGTGGATAAAATGATCGCTTGGTATTAGAGCGATGACCAGTGTATCTAAATCGGAGTTTTCCTGACTGATTGACCACCACTACTGCATCAACTCCCCAGTCAACCACACAGATATCCAGGTTCTTGTTCTCACTGATGTAACGAGCAGATGAATAGAGAGGACGACCCTGATCATCAAACTGAATGCTTTGTTTCTCTGTGGAGCCGGAGTAACGCACGACTTTGGATAGTTTTCTATCATCACTGATCATGGTAACCAGGAGATCATCAGAGGCGGTACTGCAGACACCGAGAGGTTCCCACCCCTGTAGTGTGATCACGGTCTGTATCTCTTTATTCTTAACCAGGTTTATAGTCTTATCACTATAGTCAGTATAAACAAGATCTCCGTCCCGTGTCACCGCTATGTCCCGTGGTGTTTCCCCTGACTTGGTTTTTATTGATGTCAGTAGTTTAACCCGGAGGTTGAGGAGCTTCATGATTTCGTTACTCCCGCATGTCCAGACTTGTTCTTCACTGACACAGCTAACACTGTATAGTCCTCTATACCCAGTGTTTATGGTGGCGGTGATGCGCGGTTCATCAAGAAGTGGTTTGACTGGAGGAGACGACACAGCTTCTGCTGACTTCATTATGTAGCCTTGTTCTTCTGTGTTAATGGATAATGGCGACAGAGAACCAAGCATTTCACGGAGCTGTTCTGTGTTTATTTTCTGAGCTGACAAACTTGGTAATGTAACTTGGACTTTTGGGGGTAATCTCCTGAACTCGGCATTCCTAGATTTGTAGGTAGAGATTAGGGAGACGTCATTGGATTCCAATATTGCCTTCAGATTTAGAATGATTTGTTTGAGTTCAGTAATACTGTGTGAGATTTCATCTGTGTTTTTATTTAAGGCAGCCAGATGTTTAGTTTTCATCTCCGCAATGTCGGATTTCCGCTGGTTGACAATGGCGGTAATCTCCCGGTGTAAGACTTCTCCTTGTTGGTCGGCAGCTGTGGTCAGTTTCCCGTACTTCGTTTCTAACTCGGCTTTCTCAGTTTGGACATTGGAGACAATTCCTTCATATCGGGGGTAAATTCTGGTCTCGAGTTCTTCCAAATCTTTTCGTAAATCCTGTGTTTTAGCGCTGAGTTTTTTCATAACTTCTGATAACTTGTGTCCTTCATGTTGACCAGAGGCGAGACAGGTAGAACAGACGGGAAGGTCGCATTTTTCGCAGTGAAGTTCACATTGTTTGTCGGGGTGGCTGGGACATTTTGGGTAGTTAGGAGTAGAACTTTTCTCTATGAACGGTATGACTCGGTGTTTTCTAGACGAATCCAAGAGATGTTTTCCTACACAGTTAGTACAGAGATTTATATTACAACGTTCACAGTGACTCTGTAGGGGGGCAGTTTCACAGGAATCGCACAGTAGGACGTCCTGGGCACTGTGCCGGGGGTGCAGCATGTCTGGTGTCTGGGTCACATGAGTAGTTCACTGTTAATAGAGAAATGGACATCATTTTTGTATCAGTTTTCAATTCCAGGACATGAAATAAACATTGGATATAAATCATTTGCATGTGAAATTCAATAAACATGTAACAGGTTGAACCAATTTACACGCGAGAATTTATCTTTTTCCATGATAGATATATGTGTACAAATATTACAAGATATATATCCTTTGCGACATGTCAATTCCCATGCCCAATTTCTAAAATTCACGTTATAATGACCAGTGTCATATCAAACCTGTCTCATTAATAATTCTGATCAAACACATACCTTATACAATTATAATGATTTGGTGGCACCGTGATGTGTATATAATAGTAATAATTTTGTCTCACCTGTAAATCCAACATGGCTTCCCTGTTCTTTCGACCTTCCGTGTAGTCCCGTGCTTTAAATACCTGTACGTGACGAGATCGACCCTGTATACACTATACCTAAGTACGTGTTATCTGCTGCTTCAATAGATTTAAACTTCACATTGACCCACTTTTAATGTACATGTAGCATTGATGCACAAAGATATAGCTGTCGTTTTACAAACATGTTACGGTTACAAAATTGGGGGGGGGGGGGGGGGTTTATTAAACATTGACTAAGTACAAATCTGTAAGTGTGCGTCATTTTCCATTGCCAGTGGCGGATCTAGAGCCCCCCTTTTTTCGCTATAATTTTGCAAGGCATTACTGGCATATTGTATAGATGAAAATTCGATTTGGCACCCAGCATAACCGAGTATTTTTGCTATTACTTGACTTTCAAATGTACCCCCCCCCCCTTCGGAAATCCTGCATCCTACACCGTTTGCCGTCTAACAGATCTGCATTTTAATCTGGGATCCATGAATTTGTGCTCGGTGCCGTCATACGCAATGTCACAGATATCCTATTATTATCAATATAGCTTTCCCCGGGGTCCCGCCTCTTGGACTCCACCATAACTTCAGTGTTTAATATTGTGAAGCCAAATGCAATATACAAGACAAAAAGCGCAAAGCACTACCCGAGACAAAATGCGCAATGCAAGTGTTAGATGTTGTAAGCCCCCTCCCCATAAGAACTACATGTATAAGAATTATCGGTTTAAGTGGGGAAAATACTTATTCCCAACCCCGAAGTTAAACAGCGAATGAAGATTGTACCACGAGACGTTGAAAAAAAATTATATTCTGAATTCTTAGTACATTTATAAGTTGAAATTCAAGTTAATAAAAAAATAATTTAATTTAGAATTTATTTTCGGACTTTGTTTATTGGAACATAAATGAATTGATGTTTTCTAATTTTGAAGTTTGATTTCGACTGTATGATATGCTATGACGGTGTTTATAATATATCGTGTAAGTATGTTGAATATGTGTGTTGATAAACAGTGAAACCTGTCTAATGAGATATGTACTGGGAGACAAATTCTTTGTCGGGACCGGTGTCGCGGTGGCTTAGTGTTAGAGCGTTCGTTTCGTAACTGGGAGCTCGTGAATTCAAACCCTGCTCGTGTCATGGCCACGTCAAACCTACGACGTTAACATAGGTAGTCATTGTTCTTTCGTCAAACGCTCGGCATTAAGAAGTGAAAATTACTGGTCTTTTGGATATTACAAACACAGGTCCCGTGTAACGTTAAAGAACCCTCGCTGCTACGGTCGTAAACACTAAACAGTTGATAGGTCTGAATTTGTGGTACTTCACCTACAACTGGTGACGTCTCAATATGAGTGAAAAGTTATCGAAAGACGTTGATTAACGAAATTCTTGGTAACAAATCAAAATATTGTTTGCTGTTTTCCACCACACTCAACAATTTTTCAGTTATCTTGTGGCGGCCAGTTTTTATTGGTGGAAGTGATAACGCAGATACAATGTACCTGGGAAGAGACCACCGACCTTCCGAAAGTAAACTGGGGTGAGAGGCCGTGTGATTTTGAGTGCGATTCTCTAACCACTCTGCCACGGAGGCAAATCAAAATAAACAATTCCTCTGATAAAATTACCTTAATCTCCATTGTTTGCGCTTAAAATGTAGGCTGAAGATTTATCGCTGAAAATATCAGACAATCTCGCTATATGACAAAGACAAAGTAATATATCGGGTGTAGACATATAGTTAGAGTTTCGCCATTGTTATCCATACGATGTGTAGGTGACGGTACTTAACCTATATTCAATTTCAATACATGTATATGACGATGATCTCTTTTTAAAACACAACAGCTGTACTGAGAAGATGGCTTCACCTTATAGGGGGCATGAATAAATTTATGATATCTTCAAATCTGAATTATTGTATACATTGATTAAATTATTGACAGCATTAATTATCCTGCTGAATTGATGCACGCAAAAATTAGATTGTTGCTCTTTTCAAATGAATTAATGATATCAATAATTCAATTAATGCGCACTTCAATGCAGTTAATTAATGCATGCAATAATTGAATCAATGTTCTATTCAATTGAATTATTGCGCGCATGTAATCAATGCGCGGAATAATTCTTATATATATATATATATATATATATAGAGAGAGAGAGAGAGAGAGAGAGCAGGTATCTTCAGTTAAAGGAAAGAGATCTTCAATTCATTCATACCGAATTCTAGATAACTCAATTTTACCGCCACATTGATGTTCATCAATTGAATAGATACGCGCATCAATCAATTGTGGCTCTCATCGCACAGTAATTCAATCATATATATATATATGTTGTCCGGATTGGGCCATTTGCAAAATCGTGACTGCGCGTTAGTCACAACAGCGCGTTGCTTGTCTGCGCGAAGGCGCGTTGCTTGTTGGCGTGAGAGCGCGAAGGCGCGTTGCTTATTGGCGTGAAAGCGCGAAGGTGCGTTGCTTGTCTGCGCGAAGGTGCGTTGCTTGTTGGCGTGTTGTGACTAACGCGCAGTCACGCTTTTGCAAATGGCCCTATCCGGACACCATACAATACGCCTTCGAGCCGTGTTGCTTGTTGGCGTGACGGTGCGATGGCGCGTTGCTTGTTGTCGTGAGAGCGCGAAGGCGCGTTGCTTGTTGGCGCGAAGGCGCGTTGCTTGTCTGCGCGAAGGTGTGTTGCTTGTTGGCGTGAGAGCGCGAAGGCGCGTTGCTTGTTGGCGTGACGGCGTGTTGTGACTAACGCCCAGTCACGCTATTGCAAATGGCCCTATCCGGACACCATATACATAGCAATAAATGAATTTATGATATCTCTAAAATGATTATAGATCTATTTAATTATTTGAGTTTATGATAATTTGGCGATCCATATTTGTAATTGTGATACATTTGTTTGGTATTATAAATGTTAAGTTTATTTTAATTTTTTTTTAATTATTTAGGAGTTTTGCTTGTGGATGCATGACCACTAAAAACTTGAAAGAATGGTACCTGAAAAAGATTTCCTCTGCACAGCACTTAGTCACGTGGGACAGTGTGGTGAAGTTCAGTGAAATTTTGTCATTGGAAATTTGCCTTTTTGAGAATAAATGAACTCTTATTGCATCAGCATAAACTTGTTTTCTCAATTATCAATTGTTTGTGCCACAGAAAGTACGACACCGAGTGTGGTAGTACGGGGACTAGGATATCCCCTCGGACTTTGTTGGGAGAAAAGAAAGACATAACTTTCGACTTGGAACTGGAGCGATCTCTTTTTATGCCCCCCTTTGAAAAAGAGGGGGCATATTGTTTTGCAACTGTCGGTCGGTCGGTCGGTCTGTAGACCACATGTCCGCTCAATATCTTGAGAACCATTCACTTGATGATAATGATATTTCATATGTGGGTTGGTTATAAGTGGAAGATGACCCCTATTGTTTTTCAGGTCAAAAGGTCAAGGGTCAATCTACTCTGGACATAGGAATATAATGTCCGCTCAATATCTCGAGAACCCTTGGCTTGAAAGACATCAAACTTGGCACACTGGTACATCCTAAGGAGTAGATGACCCCAATTGATTTTGAGGTCATATGGTCAAGGGTCAAACTGGGCATATGAATATACTGACCATTCAATGTCTAGAGAACCCTTTGCTTGACAGACATCAAACTTGGTACACTAGTACGTCTTCAGAAGAAGATGACCCCTATTGATTTTGAGGTCAAAGGTCAAGGGTCAAACTGGGCATAGGAATATACTGACCATTCAAAGTCTAGAGAACCCTTTGCGTGACAGACATCAAACTTGGCACACCAGTACATCTTCAGAAGATAATGACCCCTATTGATTTTGAGGTCACATGGTCAAAGGTTAAGGGTCAAACTGGACATAAGATTATACTGTCCGTTCATTATCTTGAGAACCCTTTTCTTGACAGACATCAAACTTGGTACACTGGTACAACTTAAGGAGAAGATGACTCCTATTGATTTTGATGTCACAAGGTCAAGGGTCAAACTGGACATAGGAATATACTGTCCGCTCAATATCTTGAGAACCCTTTGCTTGACAGACATCAAACTTGGTACACTGGTACAACTTAAGGAGAAGATGACTCCTGTTGATTTTGATGTCACCTTGTCAAAGGTCAAGGGTCAAACTGGACATTGGAATATACTGTCCGTTCAATATCTTGAGAACCCTTTTCTTGACAGACATCAAACTTTGTACACTGGTACGTATTCAGGAGAAGATGACCCCTATTGATTTTGAAGTCACATGGTCAAAGGTCAAGAGTCAACCTGAACATTGGAATATACTGTCCGCTCAATATCTTGAGAACCCTTTGCTTGACAGACATCAAACTTAGTACAGTGATGTATATTCAGGAGGAGATGACTCCTATTGATTTTGAGGTCACATGGTCAAAGGTCAAACTGAACATAGTAATATACTGTCCACTCAATATCTTGATAACCCTTTTGCTTGACAGACATCAAACTTAGTACACTGGTACATCTTCAGGAGAAGATGACCGATATTGATTTTGAGGTCAAAAGTCAATTGTTGAACTGGACATAGTAATATGCTGTCTCCTATATTTTAAGAATTATTTGCTTTATTGACACCAAACTTGGTACACTGGTACAGCATAAGGAGTAGATGACCCCTATTGATTTTAGGTCACATGGTCAATTCACTCCTGACATAGGAAGATATTGCCTGCTCAATATTTTGAATTGATGATACTACTATCAATTAAATGATGTGTATGTATAACCCTTTTCAATTTTGCACCGGGGGGGGGGGGGGGGGGGCATATGTGCTTATGTGTTTTACAAACATCTTTTGTTTAAATTGGATTTCTTACTGACATTGATGATTGATTGATTGATTGATGTTTTCCACCACACTGAACAATTTTTCAGTATCTGGTGGCGGCCAGTTTTTATTGGTGGAAGAGAGAACCCAGATACATGTTTTTATTGGTGGAAGAGAGAACCCAGATACATGTTTTTATTGGTGGAAGAGAGAACCCAGATACATGTTTTTATTGGTGGAAGAGAGAACCCAGATACATGTTTTTATTGCTGGAAGAGAGAACCCAGATACATGTACCTGGGAAGAGACCACCGACCTTCCGCAAGTAAATTGGAAAATTTTCGCACTTACCGGCGCGAGCGGGATTCGAACCCGCGGTGACCAGAGGTTGATGAGGATTTAATGAAATACAATATTTTCATATAAAAACATAATGTTTGCGGCTTACTTCATCCAATGATAATTTGTACATTTACAATAGGACACCTTCAGACTAGATTGTACTAGAGACAGTGATTATGGTATCTGTTATTGCAATGAAACCAGAGGTATCAAAGAAATGAGATCGAGCAATAACGACTTGTTGTAAGTTTTGTTGAACACAACCTTGTTTTTTTTTCTAGTTTATTTATCAGAATAGATGCGATGTATTGTGGGCGTTCCCCGCTGTAGGTGAAGTGCAGTACCTGTATATATATATTTTGACCTATGTGAATATACATGTATGGCTGTCAAGGTTGTAGCAGTTAATATCAACCAAATATGATACTTGTACAGCATCTAACGGTCAAGTGGAACAAATATTGTGAATTTCATAGACTCTTTTCCCAGGGGTGTGACAAAAATCTACAAAAATAATTTAATCTTCCTTACCAGGGTGGAACTAGATTGGGCATATACATAATGTATTGAAATGTATGTGTTGCTGGACATGAAAAAAGCTTTTCGTATCATTATAGTGAGCGATGTGAAAGGTGTTGCACGTCTCATGTTATTTTACCTATAGGACTTTTAAGGTGTTGCGTGAGATATCGATAAAATAAAGATATTTAAATATATGATAATATATGATAAAATCAAATGGAACTTATATGTCTTGATTTAAACATTTTTGAAAATAAGTTTAAAAGACGTGTATTAACAAGAATTAGCCGAAATAATTTGAGTTTAAATCAAGCAATAAGCGATTTGTATGATTTTTTGCGTTGAAATAGAGCGGTATCCCGGAATTTCAGAAAAACTGTCTTCGTAACACAAAATGAAATTAGCATGAAAATAATCTTCTGGGATTTCCACTTAAACTGTCGTTTTAAAAGAGGGTGTTGCACCGAAGCGGGGATTTTCCCTAATCGGAGTTCGATGCTAGCACTCGGGATGTAGAACTGAACTTCATCCATATTTATATTCTTATTGCGTATTTGCCATTTAAATACCTGTAGGATTCCACAGTACCAAGGGCAAGCCTAACACATTTCATGTGCCAATACATTTTACATGTAGTATAAACGTAAATAGTTTTAAAATCGCGAAAATTAAATTGTATTTTTATCTCTTGTATATAGTTACACGTTACGAGTGTATCAAATATTTAATATCATATACTACTACAGTCTCATACTCATATATTGAATAATTTAACTTGTTTCACGAAGGCAGTTTTTCTGAAATTCGGGGATACCCCTCCATTTTAACACTAAAAATCATATAAATCGTTTATTGCTTGATTTGAACTTAATTATTTTGGCAAATTTTGTCAATACACGTCTCTTAAACTTGCATGTATTTTCAAAATGTTTGAGTCAAGACATAAGTTCCAATAGGTTTTATCATATATTTGATTAACTTAATTTTAACATGAGACGTGCAACACCTTCTTTTTGTTCCCCATCGCGTCATGTCAGATGAAAAGGTGATAATAACCCATCTCATAACTTCCATAAAGAACACAATATTAAGATCTTGAGAAACACGGACCCCTGGACATACCAGAGGTGGGATCAAGTGCCTAAGTAGAGTAAGAATCCCCTGTCGACCAATCACACACGCTGTGAGCTGTATATCTCTATCGAGTAAACAGAGCAGTCCATAGTCAATGTGTAAAGAACAGCCTCAATTGACATGAAACATGACAGGCAGAATTTGATCCTGTGACAGGTAAATTAGATCGTTGTAACGATGATAAAGAGCACAAAGGACCTCTCCACTTTAGCTGTGACATAAATAAATCAAAACATCAAAGTTTGAGTTATGCAATTTACAATACCCCAAGATGTTCATTGATACTTTAATTTTAGATGTTTAACATTTTATTTCACTGAAAACTTCATCAACATTAAGAGCTATGCGGTCTTTTGAAACGGGTTTGTCTGTTTTTGTTAAATTTTTATTGACATTCATCGAATGATCGGTTTTTAATACCTTTGTTTATATTGAACAAAAGGTTGTCCATATTTCTCAATTCTCTTGTAAGTCATTTCTGTAATAACGATGATTATACACAAAAAACAAGATTGGGGAATCTTATGCTGGTGATGAAATTCATAAAAATAAATACAATGAATGGTGAAGATATGGAACAATGATCAACCTCATAACTCCTATAAGCAATACAAAATACAGAGTTGGGCAGACACGGACCCCTGGACACACCAGAGGTGAGATCAGGTGCCTAGGAGGAGTACGCATCCCCTGTCGATCTGTCACACCTGCCGTGAACCCTAAATCTTGATCAGGTAAACGGAATCTGCAAAAGTATACGTTTTTTTGGTACTTCATTTACTCATTGAACTCGAGTAATAATTCTGTACGTTTCAGACTAAGGGTGACCACTTAAAACTTAGTTTTAATATCCCCTAAGAAAAGGACTGTACAATTACTTAAGATACGTCAGTGTTTGATATTTATCAAAAAGTATAATAGATAAATAATTTTTTTATTTAAAAGAAGGATGGTAAAAAGCTATTATCAAAGCTTGGAGGTCCTTTGCAAAGTTTTGACTTTAAAAAGAGTGTTGGAACCCATGTGACATCATGTTATTTTGTCAGTAGCCTGTCCCAATTTAAAAACTGAACATACGCAGAACAAGCTCTTGCGTATTGAATCAAATAATTTTTTTTTTACAAAGGCTTGAAGAGCATCGTTTACAGTCAGTATTACCAAAATATATGGTAATCAATATGATCTTATTTCTAAATTCAACCTGTCATTATGTCGAATGCTGTCTGGCGTGTTTCATACAAATTGTTAGACCGCTCAATGGGTGCTGATTTTGACTAGAATTACTAACTGTATCTGATCAAGACTGAAGGATCATCTTGGGTGTGGCCGGTCAACACAGGGATTCGTAAAACTCCCGGAGATCTTATCCAACCTCTAGTTCTTTCGGAGGATCGTATTTGCGCTGTATTCAAATTTGTAGTGTTTTAAGACACATGGAAATGAATCTTATGTAACCAGTAAAAGAACAAACAGATAGATCCCTGGAAACAACAGCGTTTCGTTTATATCATGTACCTGACCTTTGGAGGAGTAGATGAAAGGTGAAGATAACGAACATTGATCAATCTCGTAGCTCCCATAAGCAATACAAATATAGAGTTGAACACACACAGACCCCTGGATATACAAGACGTGGGATCAGCTGCATAGGAGGAGCAAAAATCTCCTTACAAGTAAATATTCTACCTTTATCAGGCAAATATAGTAAAAATAATATATAGGCACATGCAGTATAAATACTAGGACAAATAAGCAACATCAGAACCAACGACAGACTGTTTTTGCAATATATGTGCTGCCATCCCGACAGTCGTGAGCTATTTGTGAGTATGATCATTTTAACGACTTTAAAGATTGCGAAAAGTAAATTTAAAGGAGACTGATTTTGTAAGCGATGAATTGCTATTTTGTGAAAGATGTTGTCTCATAACTACAAAGGTGTGAGCAAACAAATTGGATAACGTACGTTATTCAATAACTGAGCCCCTGTAAATAGTTTCGACTTAATGATTTTGATTTTCTCCGGAGAATCACTTGCAATATAAACACATCTGAATATCACGTTGTACTAGCATGTCGATGAAAAGATTAAATTCGCAAACAAAATATGTCATGATAAGGTGCATTAGCTGCACAGACACTTACCTGGGCGCTGACCTACTTAATTCACTATCAGGATTTCTAATAGAATATTGAAAACTTATTCGAGACATCATTGAATTATGTGGGTGGTTGTTGTCATCGGTTTTTTATTGGTTTCTCTGATTTGGAGTCTGACCGGACGACGTAAGGGGCTTCCTCCCGGTCCGACATGTTACCCCATCATTGGAAATGTCGGAATAATCAAGCCGTCAGAAGCCGTGCAATCACACAGGAGATTGAGAAAGATTTATGGAGATATCTACACGGTGATGATCTTTCACAAATCTATGATATTTGTCCATGGATATCACAACATACGAAATCTTTTACTCAAAAATGGCGATTTACTTTCTGAGCGACCAAACGTATATCCCGCTGAGGTTATTACAAAAAGGAAAGGTATGTCGTATAGTCATTTTTATCGGTTACATCCAATTTTATGTTCAATACACATTTATTTTATTTAGAAAATGTAATTCGGATATACAGCAATATAAGATTTGTTTACAATTATTGAAAGAAAATTCTAGCAATAGCAAACCACTAACTTAGAACACGTGAATAAGTTCGTGCTGAACTGAATCTACACATACAAAATAGTTAATTCCGAAATCCTAGTTCCCAGTTATAGAATAATCCAAATGCTTAAAGTGCTGGTCTAACCAGAACTTTCTTTATTATAAAAAGTATATTTACAATAAGAATGAATTTTCTAGTACCATTTTGACAGAGAATGATCCAACTATTACGTCATCTTTGTACCAAAAAAGCGTACGTTAGCTCTAGAACAATCTAGGTCACATGTCAATTGGGTGCAAGTAGTACACAACAACACTGGTATTTGTTTTTCATGAATTTAGGTATACATCGGCAATTTGAACAATCTCTCAAAAATTTCTTATAGGTAACTATCAGATTTTTATTTTAGTTTTGTATAATGATTTAGTATTTAATGTAATATAATTTTGTATTTTACTAAACCACTTGTATTTTTATACAAGTTTACACTTGTCAGCTGTTGTATTCTTTTTGCCATATTTTTTCAGTATTATTCATTCTGACATACTCCCAGCTGTTGAATATTCCTTCCAGGTTTAGTTTGGACATCCGGTTCATTCTGGAAGGAACAGAGAACATTCGCACTGACAGCGATGCGTAAATTTGGATTTGGGAGACGCTGCATGGAAACTCAGATCATTGAAGAAGTAGACTGTCTAATGAACGAAATGGAAAAATTCCACAGCAGTGCGTTTGACATTCAGGCCCTACTGAATATCACCGTCTCAAACGTTATTTGCTCACTTTTGTTTGGGAAAAGGTTTGATTATAAGGATGCCAAATTCAAGCATTTTACCTCACTGTTAGATGAATTGTTTGCTAATGTCAAGGCCTCTTCACCAGCCTTTATTTTGCCTTGGTTACGTCATATCAAAATGTTCAATCTTGACAAGACGACAGAATTAGCGAATACTTTGTTTGGCTTTATAACTGAAATGGTCGAGGACTGCAAACAGAATTTTGACGAGGACAACATCAATAACTACATCCATGCCTATCTTCTGGAACAGAAACGAAGAGCCAACGAACTGGACACCACATTCACAGGTAATATACAGGCAGATATCAACCCCGCATAAACAGGTAATATACAGGCAGATATCAACCCCGCATCAACATGTAATATAAGACAGATATCAACCCCGCATAAACAGATAATATACAGGCAGATATCAACTCCGCATAAACAGGTAATATAAGACAGATATCAACCCCGCATAAACAGATAATATACAGGCAGATATCAACACCGCATAAACAGGTATTATACAGGTATATATCAACCCCGCATAAACAGGTAATATACAGGCAGATATCAACTCCGCATAAACAGGTAATATACAGGTATATATCAACCCCGCATAAACAGGTACAATACAGGTATATATCAACCCCGCATAAACAGGTATTATACAGGTATATATCAACTCCACATTTACAGGTATACATCAACTCCACATTTACAGGTATATATCATCTCCACATTTACAGGACAGGTATGCATCAACTCAACCTTTACAGGTATTATACAGGTATACATCAAATCCACATTTACGTGTATAATACAGGTATATATCAACTCCACTTTACAAGTATTACTTCACATTTCCAGATGATATTCAAACGCCACCGAAGTAAACTAAAATCAATGTCATTTTTTTTCTTATGGGATTAATTTCACAACAGAATTACAATTTTGATATCAAAGTTGATTACGAAGATTTACCCCATACAGGTGTAACTTGTTTCTTATTCTTTGTTGCATATTTTTTTTTATATAATGTCAACAAAATACATGCTTACTGTATTGAAATGTTAGTCCTTTTTAGGCAAGGGTAAGAACATGATAGGAGGTAAAATCTGTGTCTCTAGCTTCATAATATACAATTCAAAAACGACATCAGATATTCAATGTATAAAGAAAGACTGATGATCTTTTTTGAACGATTTAAATCAACATAAACGTGTATTGTTAAATTATGATTAACGTGCAGTTGATCAAATTCACATGACTGGTACAGGATTAGAAACTGACCTTTTTTGCATTTGAGGCTTTTTCAAAGAGTTATCTACCTTTAATAAAATAAGAAAAGTCTAATTTTCTAAATATATGTATCTAAAATGATTAATTTTATTTCATATTTTCATAAGGAGAAAGATATTTGTATGAAAATATAATTTCTTTAAAGATATTTTAAATAAAATATCCTATTCCCAAAAACTTCAATACATTCACACTGATGTTAATTTTAAGAAATTCGCACATTCACTTTATTGATTTCTCTATTCAAATCTAAATGCCCCATAAATGTTTGAATATTCTTTGTGTGCATAAAGTTCTTCAACATTCATAATGTATGCCAGTAGTATTCACGAGAAAAAGTGAATTTTTAGATCAGCAATTAGGTGGAAATTAATTATAGATTATGCTTTATAGCACAACACTTACGTAACAATATATTATAGTAACTTGTGTATACTAAATATGATTGTAGAATAATAATAGAATAATACATCGTTACATCAGAGAGAGTCGATCATACGGTACCATACTCCGGAACAGTCAAATTAATTATATTTGTCATTACCATCCAACGTGCGCTTTTGGTTAATTATTTTGTATTAAAATCGTGAATTCATTTTCCTTTAAATTACTTTCCATTCATAGATGAACAACTAAATCACAGTGTTCGAGACTTTTTCGACGCGGGCACCGAAACGACGTCCACTACACTGAGGTGGGCGCTCCTGTACCTAATGCATCATCAGGACTGGCAGAAGAGGCTCCAGGACGACATTGATGACGTCATCGGTCAGGGACAACCTAAAATGGAACACAAGGATAAGTTACCAAGGGTAGAAGCATTTATTCTGGAAGTTCAACGCTTGGCAAATCTGGTTCCCCTGAATGTGCCACATACAAGTAAACAAGATTTCATGTACAACGGATACATTTTCCCTAAGGGTGCTATTGTGTTTGGTGTTTTAGATTCTGTGATGTCGGATCCTGAAATCTTTCCCGAACCTTCAAATTTCAAACCAGAAAGATTTCTGGACGAGAATGGGAAATGTTGCGGAGAACCGAAAACCAAATTGATTCCTTTTTCAATAGGTATGAATTTGTTTGAAATACAATATTTGATAAGTATATCTACCCACCGTCACCGGTACCGTCTGAATGGTACATGCGTTAGGACAACAAATTATTCATTGAATTTCGATTCGTGGGTGAATTTGCTACAACAGATCCTCGTGTACATGATATGTTTGTCTTCCTATAAACAGGGCGCCGTTCATGTCTAGGTGAATCACTCGCCAGAATGGAGTTGTTCCTCTTCTTGACCAGATTTTTACAGAAGTTTGAAGTCAAACCGGAGGATCCTAATTATCTGCCTTCCCTGGATGCAATACTGGGCTTTACTAACGCGCCTAGGTCCTTCAATCTCAAACTGGAGAAAAGATGATACTGAATATCTCTATAGACTGCTGCCATACTTGTGCTTGTTGAAATTTAACGTCTTTACTTTTAATCTCTGAATGCAACAGCTGATTTCATGTGCTTTATCAATATATTCATAAAAAAAGATTGAACGGTGGAGATAAAGAGAAAAATCCTATTTACGTTAAAGTTTGACTCCTTATATTAAAGATGGAATAAGAATTAGTTTTCACTTTACTTTTATCAAAAGCAGTTATTGATGTTGGGAGATATTTTTTGGATTTTCATATTCTAAAACTAAGTTTCCCTGCGCAAGACTCTCCAGGGAGTTATCTTTTTATTTTGTTTAATATCGGTTTGACTAATAATAAAGCAGCAGTGGCGTTCAGACAGTCAGGAAAACTTGGATTTAGATACAGTGGTCACCCTTCTAGTACCAAGAAACCACTCGATCAGCACAACATCAAAAGACACAGCCAAAGTCACATCATGACAACAGACCATTATAATGACTAAAACCAAAATCGTAACTTCATGAGAATGTGTATCTGAACAAAAGCAAAAGATATTTACACCTACAAACTGCCAATCTCTTGTTTGAGATACAAATTTGGCTGCTTTGAATTTCTGAAACCAAAATCACAACTCTGTATCTAAAATTGACGTGGCCAATATATGCACAGATGTAAGGAGGGGGGGGGGGGTGTATACCCATTTTAAAATTTCAATACAACAGCTTAATCATTACTATTGTAAGATAAGTGCTGCAATCTGAATGTGACTGGAAAATTCATATCTTCCACCATTTTCATCGATTGGTGGCTGCTTTTATACTCGATTGCCGTTCTTTAAAGTCAACATTTTGTAAATTATATAGTCCTTATAATGATGCGTTACAGCTGTGTCAACTACAGCAAGGTGAAACCAATATACCAACATAAAGTCTCTATAAGGCTTCCGTACAACTTAAAGTACTCTGCTCTATATTTTCACAGAACAATAATAAAACCCTGACATTTCGTACGTTTAACATTGTGGTGCAGTATGTGGGTAACTATTGTCATTGTTCTTGTTTTGGTTTCTCTGATTCGGAGTCTGACCGGACGACGTAAGGGGCTCCTCCCGGTCCGACTTGTTTCTTCATCATAGGAAATGTTGGCCTAATCAAACCGTCAGAAGCCGTGCAAGGACACAGGAGACTGAGGGAGATTTACGGAGATTTTTACTCTGTGATGATCTTCCAAACCTATGATAGTCATTCATGGATCTCAAAACATACGAGAACTTCTTGTTAAATATGGTGATATGTTTTCTGAGCGACCAAATGGTTTTGCTTCAGTTATAAAAAAAGAAAGAAAAGAAAAGGTATTTATCTATTCTGTTGCTATGTACGATCTGTATAATACTAACAAAGTAGCATCGTAACATTTCTATTTGGAGAAGTGTGACAAGATTTAGGGTGTGTGTATTCTTAATTTAACAATGTATTTGGCTGCTTTGATGGCAATTACAATGGTCGTCGATGCATTAGAGATATGGCATTCCTTCACGATTATCAAAACGCTCTACTACTCTCATAATTTCACACTTAAAGAAATAAACAAATTAATTCAAAGAAATTGGAGGCTGTAACAATTTTCACTGAAGTTTTTCGTACTCTTTTTTACTTTGATTAGGTGTATTACTGGATCATATCATCATTTTGAATATGATATACACCGATTGTTGAATATGATATACACCGATTGTTGAATACGATATACACCGATTGTTGAATACGATATACACCGATTGTTGAATACGATATACACCGATTGTTGAATACGATACACACCGATTGTTGAATACGATACACACCGATTGTTGAATACGATACACACCGATTGTTGAATACGATATACATCGATTGTTGAATACGATACACACCGATTGTTGAATACGATATACACCGATTGTTGAATACGATATACACCGATTGGTCTGTGACGTCTGAAAACAATGTTTTGATGTAGCGATTATAACCAGTTATTGCATTGTAAACAATCAATTAGCAGAAACTCGCGAAATCGTAGCCTGTTATTTCAATACACATATTAGGGTGTTGATTTAACATTATGAATTAGTCACTAATTATCACAATGAGATTTACCAAATCACTGGCTAAATCAACCCAATGATCAGTTTTTCAAGGATCCCCAATATTAGTTCAGTTCGGTACTTATACACACAACATGGAGCTTATTTCTTTACAGGTCTTATCTGGTCGTCTGGTCCACTGTGGAAGGAACAGAGAACATTCGCGCTGATAACGATGCGTAATTTTGGATTCGGAAGATGCTGCATGGAAAGTCAGACCATTGAAGAAGTAGACTGTCTAATGAACGAACTGGAAAAATATGAAAACAAGGCTTTTGACATTCAGACGCTTCTGAACACTTCGATGTCAAATGTTATTTGTTCACTTTTGTTTGTTAAAAGGTTTGATTATGATGATTCCAAGTTCAAACGTTTGATATCTATCTTGAACAAACTATTCTCTACCGGCAACGCATCATCGCCAGCAAACATTTTCCCTTCGTTACGTCATATCCCATTCCAGTAATAGAAAATGTCAGTTCTTAAAAGGCTTTTGTAACTGAAATGATCGAGGAACATAAGCGAAATTTTGACGAGGACAACATCAATGATTACATCGATACTTATCTTTTAGAACAAAAACAAAGATCAAATGAAGCCGACACTACATTTACAGGTAACGAACAAATATGTGTATGTTAGCTTGATCAATATGGTAGACTACAGTACAAGGACATAGAAAACAAACTAGATATTCTAACCAACATGGAAATAGGTAATGCTTGTAAAAATACAGTAAACTTTGTACTTGATAAATTATGTGATGTACTTCTAAGTACAGCTAAATCTACTTTTGGTATACGTTGTCAGAAAAATAGTTTTGAAAACAAGCGTGACAAACCATGGTTCAATAGAGAGTGTAGAACCGCAAGGAAGAATTTTCATCTGGCGAAAAGACTGCACAATAAAAATGCCTCTTTAGAAAATAAAGCGAATCTTAAATTAGAAAGCAAGAAATATAAGCAAGTGATGGATATACATATTAAAAAGTATAGGAAAGACATCGCTCAAAAGTTAAAATTTTTGCGCTCTACAAACTCTCGAGATTATTGGAAAGTATTAAATGGTTCAAAAAGTGCAGATAAATGTGCTGTTGATATCAACTCAATGTATGATTTTTTGAAGACTATGAATGAATGTTCTGATAGTCATACTGAAGATGTACATTTATTTAGTTCTTCTGTAGACAAACATGATTGTGATGGTTTCTTGAATGTCAAAATCAGTTAGGAGATTTTAGCTGCGGCTAAACAATTGAAAAATAATAAGGCAGCAGGCTTTGACAATGTATTGAATGAACATATTTCATCATCTCTGTCTATATTTTTGCCCGTATATACAAAATTATTTAATTTGATTTTTGATAGTGGGATTATACCTGACGAATGGTTAATAGGCATTGTAAAACCGATTTTCAAAAACAAAGGCGACCCAACGAAACCTGAAAACTACCGTCCAATAACACTGTTAAGTTGTCTTGGTAAGCTTTTCACTTCTATTTTATGTAAACGTTTGGAATAGTATGTAGACAATTATAATCTTATTAGTGAAAGTGAAACAGGTTTTAGGAAAGGGTATTCCACTCTTGACAATATATTAACGTTGCATTTTCTAACCAATATGGTAATGTTTAACAAAAAGAAACTTTATTGTGCTTTTATCAATTTTAAACAGGCATTTGACACTGTTTGGAGAAATGGGTTGTGGTATAAATTGTTAAAACACGGTATTGATGGCAAGTGTTTTACATATATAAAAAACATGTATGATGGCGTTAAGTCTGAATTTTTTAACTGTAAGATTGGGGTTCGTCAGGGTGAAAATTTATCTCCTCTTTTGTTCTCGCTTTATATCAATGACTTAGAAGAATTTCTTTCTAGCAAAAACTTTCTTGGACTCTCTATTAATTCAAGTATACCAAACACTGACGAAAACCAATATCTACTTTATTTAAAACTTTTTATTTTATTCTATGCCGATGATACAGTGATTATATCAGAGTCTGCAGTGGGATTACAACATGCTCTTAATGAGTTTCATTCATATTGTATTCAGTGGAAATTACATGTCAACGTCGATAAGACAAAAATTATGGTTTTTTCCAAAGGTCGACCTCCAAATAATACATTTTACTTTAATAACAAAGTTATTGAAATTGTGAAAGAATTCAAATATTTGGGTATAATTTTTTCCAGATCAGGATCGTTTAACAAGGCAAAAAACATTTATGTGAGCAAGCCCAAAAAGCCATGTATGGGGTTATACGAAAAATTAGACAATATAATCTATCAGTTGAATGTCAACTTGATTTGTTCGATAAAGTTGTTGCACCTGTACTTTTGTATGGTTGTGAGATTTGGGGGTTCGAAAATCTTGACATTATTGAGCGAATGCACTTAAAATTTTTAAAATATATTTTCAACTTAAAAAGTAGTACTCCAAATTATATGGTCTATGGAGAAACTGGCCGTTTTCCTTTATATGTAACAGTGTATACAAGAATGATTTTTTACTGGGGAAGGTTATTTTTAAATCCAGATAGTAAGATTGTGTGTAGTTTGTATAAGTATGTACATGATCTATTCTGTAGAGAAAGTTATAAAAATTCTTGGTTATTATCTTGTATTAAAAATATTTTTGATCTTTGTGGACACTCCAATATATGGAATGAACAAGCATTTTTTAATACAAACTGGTTAAAAATTACTGTTGAACGACGTCTTAAAGATCAGTATATACAGAAATGGCAAAGTAATATACGGGAGTCATCTAAGGGTGAAACGTATGGCATTTTCAAAAGTGAATTTGGGTTTGAAAAATACTTAAATACTTTACCTAAAAAACTTCGAACAATATTTATCAAATTTAGAACTTCAAATCACCAACTCCCAGTAGAGACTGGAAGATGGTGTGGCACTCCTAAAGACGAAAGAACTTGCCATATCTGTAATACGGGTCAGATAGCTTAGGAATACCATTTTATCCTTGAATGTAAGTTTTTTGAATGTTATAGAAGAAAGTATCTGTGTAGAAAATATTGTCACAAACCTAACTTTTTCAAATTTTCAGAGTTAATGTCAACTTCAGACCCTAATGTACTTATCAAATTGTGTAGTTTTATATCTAAAATATATGACCAATTCTGTCCTCCTGAACTCATTTTATGTATATAAAACAACTCCCTGCGTTGTTCACGTGTACCTTGCATATAATATATTCTATTTGTAAATATTGTACCTCATGTACCATAATATGGTGTGAGTGAATAAAGTAAACTGATACTGGGAGAGGATTCCCAGAACAAATGGCTTTCATAAGTAAGTAAGTAAGTAAGAAAGTAAGTAAGTAATTTTTATTTAAAGTCGAAACTATTTACAATAAACAAGTAACGTGAGCTGAAAAGCTCTCTAACCGACTATATGGAATAATACACATGGCACAGTCATAAAACAAACACATTTTAAAATAAAAACAAAGACACATACTATATGAACAAAAGCGTGGTGGCGTCGGTGGCCTAGTGGTTAGGCTGTCAGACTCTCGACCGAAAGGTCGTGAATTCGAGTCCTTGTCGCGGGAGGACCGACGTTGTGTCCTTGGGAAAGACACTTTACACGAATTTCCTCACTCCACCCAAGTGTAAAAGGGGTACCTGGCTATAGACAGTGAAAGATATTGTTAGAATGTATTGTAAAGCGCTTTGAACAGCATACGCTGGGAAAGCGCTTTATAAAAACCAATTATTATCATAATTATTATTAAAAGAAAACAGAACAGACATATACAGAAAAATCAGGGGTAATAAATGGTAAGAAGCAAAGCACTAATACATTTGGGAAACACAAAACATGCAACGATATAAGGAACTAAATAAAAACACGGATACAAACAGGAGAATCAGGGATAAGAAGGGGGTAAGGTACACAGCACTAAAGCAGATGGGAAACATAACATGCATAGTTATACAGGGACTATTTACAGGGGTAAGGTACACAGCACTAATACAGATGGGAAACATAACATGCATAGTTATACAGGGACTATTTACAGGGGTAAGGTACACAGCACTAATACAGATGGGAAACATAACATGCATAGTTATACAGGGACTATTTACAGGGGTAAGGTACACAGCACTAATACAGATGGGAAACATAACATGCATAGTTATACAGGGACTATTTACAGGGGTAAGGTACACAGCACTAATACAGATGGGAAACATAACATGCATAGTTATACAGGGACTATTTACAGGGGTAAGGTACACAGCACTAATACAGATGGGAAACATAACATGCATAGTTATACAGGGACTATTTACAGGGGTAAGGTACACAGCACTAATACAGATGGGAAACATAACATGCATAGTTATACAGGGACTATTTACAGGGGTAAGATACACAGCACTAATACAGATGGGAAACATAACATGCATAGTTATACAGGGACTATTTACAGGGGTAAGGTACACAGCACTAATACAGATGGGAAACATAACATACATAGATATACAGGGATTATATAAAGGGCTTATGTACATAGCACTAATACAGATGGTATATATAACATACTTAGGTATACAGGTACTATATACACGGGGAAGATACACAGCACTAATACAGAGACTATATAAAAACACAGACACAGACAGAAGGTTAGGATACACAGCACTAATACAGAGACTATATAAAAACACAGACACAGACAGAAGGTTAGGATACACAGCACTAATACAGAGACTATATAAAAACACAGACACAGACAGAAGGTTAGGATACACAGCACTAATACAGAGACTATATAAAAACACAGACACAGACAGAAGGTTAGGATACACAGCACTAATACAGAGACTATATAAAAGCACAGACACAGACAGAAGGTTAGGATACACAGCACTAATACAGAGACTATATAAAAACACAGACACAGACAGAAGGTTAGGATACACAGCACTAATACAGAGACTATATAAAAACACAGACAGAAGGTTAGGATACACAACACAAACACAGTTGGAAAAGTAAAAATTTAACATTTCACAGACCATGCAATATATATTTCATCAGTCTGTTATGTCGATGTGCAATATTGTGCTATTTGATTGCTTGGAGAGAAAAACACAACTTCTCGGGCATTTCCTGCTAACAGAATAGCAACCTCAAATGAATTACGGTAACCTCCATCTTTTATGGAATTTATTTACCAGAATAGGAAATTGTCGATGGTCTTCTTTACAATTTCTTTGGTCAGAAACGATGAGCTTTCCCAAAAGTAAGTATGAAGTACGTTAATAATTTCTAATTAATAATCTAGTTAATTTCTAATCATTTAGTGCGTAATATGGGTGAAAAATCCATTTTTGTGCAAATTTCTTACATCTCATGAACGTATGAAATTCGAGGTTCTTTTCCCGAGCATGCCGTGATTGCAGGGAGATATTTTTCATACATAGATGAACAACTAAATCACAATGTCCAAGAATTCTTCACCGCGGGAACTGAAACAACGTCTACTACACTGAGGTGGGCGCTCCTGTACCTAGTTCATCATCAGGACTGGCAGAAGAGGCTCCAGAACGATATCGATGACGTCATCGGTCACGGAGAACCTACAATGGGACACAGGGATCAATTACCAAGGATGGAGACATTCATTCTGGAAGTTCAACGTTTAGGAAATCTAGTTCCTATTAATTTGCCGCATGCACCCAGAGAAACATACATGTACTTACAACGGACATCTTTTCCCTAAAGGCGCCATGTATTGTGTGTTTTAGATTCTGTGATGTTGGATCCCGAAATCTTTCCTGAGCCTTCCGAATTCAAACAAAAAGGTTTTTGGACCGAAGTGGGAAATGTTCTGGGGAGCAAAAAAAAAAAAATTAAAAAAAATAACGTGATTCCCTTAGCAAGAGGTAGATAATATAGAATTAAAAAACAGAATTGTTATTAGTTATGCTAATCATACTTAATGTCTTCGAGAAGAAATCAACTTTAGACAGCCAATGATTTGTTACATGTACCTCTTTATAATCCATTTATTGTTTTTGTTGATATCATACAGCAAGCACATGTACATTATTTATACCAACAGGACGCAGGATGTGCCTAGGAAAGTCGCTGGCCAAAATGAAACTATTCCTTTTCCTGACCAGATTTCTACAGAAGTTTGATGTCAAACCGGAGAATCCCGACTGTCTGCCTTCTCTGGATTCTACACTGGGTGTTACCAACATGCCTCTCCCCTTCAACCTGATACTAAGCAAACGTTAGAACTGTACAGATTTGAGAACTGCAGTGCTTTAAATGCGCATGTATTGTGTAAGAAATTGTAAATCTGGACATCGTTTAAGTACATTATACATGCATTTATAAATTTGTATATACATGTACAACACTGGTGTACGAGTTTATGAGAGAGAGAGAGAGAGAGAGAGAGAGAGAGAGAGAGAGAGAGAGAGAGAGAGAGAGATTCAAACGATGATCTTCTTGTAATATTGTGCTCTAATTAAGACAAATTATATCGTTAATTCAATAAAAGAGAACAGTAACTCAATAATGCTCCCATTGATTGATAGTACAGATATATTTGATTTATTTAAAGCACGCAATATTTAAAAATCAAAGATAACATTAAACAATGTTATCTTCAATTACATCATTTTATGCTAATATCTGGCGCTCAATAGATCTTGTATATCTATGACATTTTGCGTCATTACATTCTGCGTCAAACTCGACGCAAATTCAATTATGCGTTAAACTCGACGCAAATTGTACAAATGCATAATGTAAAAATCGAGTTTATCATATTCTGCGTCGTTATCAGGCAAATAGAATCAAGGGGGGGGGGGGGGGGGGGGGACAAGGGGGTCTGTACCCACCTTTATCAACAACATCCTTTATTTGTAATGTTGTAATGTAAATAAAAAATATATTAGGTGACCCTCGCCACTTGACCCCAGCTTGAAAATTTTGATATAATAATAAGACCCCTACCACCACCACCAATTAAAAAGATGAAGATTGGGTAAAAAAAATTACGAGACACTCGTAGTAGAGGACTCTAACCACCCCATTCCACCCCAACCTTCAAAGATTGTAGAAAATGAGGTGGTGATTATTGAGGCAATCATTTCATTTATTCGCTCAAACCATTCACAATGGTACATGAGGTACAAAACTTTAAATTTTGGTAATTATATAAACAATATTTCAAATTAAGGGTATAAATATACAAATGATACATGCATATATATGTATCCGTGGGCGATCGACTCTAGGAAGAGGAGATGGACCCATTCACCACCTTCTGGAGGACCTAACCATCCCCGGATCTTTAAGAAGACCCGCCCCCATTTCCCGGGGATCCGAGGGTCGACCACCATCGTCGCCTCGCCGCAACAAACCTGGTGTAGCAGGGCCCCTACTGGGCAGTCTGCACTATAAATCTTCATCATCGTCGTCATATATATGTTCATTAGCACAAAATAGAGATGGGGGCGCAATGCAGACATAGAGATTCGGACGTTTGATAAATATACATGTTAGGGAGGACAGCAGACTATCTCCTGAATTTTAGAAATTTACATAGTTTTTCAAAGTAAAAGGCTTTTCACCCCACCCCACCCCACTCCCGAATTAGGACTTTGCACATCCAACGAAACATATTGATTGTTTGGGTTTTTGTTTTGTTTTATTGTGTTGCTGTCGATCATCTTTTTTATTATCATTATTATTTTGCATGGCAAAAAGTTTGAAGAATCTAATTTTCCATTTTTTTCTTCCTGTTGTCCCCCCCCCCCCTAAAAACGACAATACATGCCTAGTTATTACATTGCGTTGTTACACATGTATTCTAATTTTATGATGTAGAATTGCAACCTTTACAAAGTTTTCCTTAATTTACACAGTGCAAGGAATGGTCAACCAAATCACAAAACAAAATGCGAAAAGACCAAGATTATTTTAAGCTTAGGAACTTCATGAATATATAAATACATGTATTCAGAAACATCGCATTGAGTTTTAACGTTTCTGTAACATACCATAATGATTACTTTCAGGCTTGAGTGTAATTTATTCATAAATATTTTCATTTTGTAGATCTGGCTCAATGGATATATTTATACTGAAAATGGGCATACAGCTAC